>NW_005371709.1:1238407-1245009 GCF_000412655.1 Myotis brandtii
GCGAGGAGGGGTGGTATGGCAGAAGAAACCTTCCTGGAAGTGTTTTCCATGTTGAAACTTGAGGGATGAGGACAGGTGGAGGCTGGAGGGGCAGGAATGTCCCCTGTAAGGGGAAGAGCATGGCCAAAACCCAAGGTGTAGAGGTCATGGCCCGTTTAAGGAAGTGAAAGTAATTCCTGGCCTAGATTCCAAGGGCTTTGGGGGAATGTGAGTCATGAGGCTAGAGAGGTAAATGGGGACCAGAGCCTGTGCTGTGGCACTGACTTCATTTTGAGGGCAATGAGGAGCCATGAAAACCTTTGATGTCATGGAGTGACATGATCAGTTGTGCATTGTCTTCAAGTCACCTTGGCTACATGGCAGGGAATGGATCAGAGGGAGTCCAGATTAGACAGGCTGGGAGAGTAGTTAGGCGGCTATTGTTATAATCCAGGTAGGAGCTGATGGGGACCTGAGTGAAGTAGATGGCAGTGACAGATGTGAAAGGATTCTAGAGCTCCCAGGAGACAGGAGTGATAGGACTTGGAGGGTGATTGGATGTGAGGGATGAGTTGCAGAGGCAGGACAGTAAGATGCACCTTAGCCACTGGCTTGGATGGTTGGGATCAGGGAGGTGGTGCCCACATAGAGAGTGAGCCCAGAGGAGGAGCAAGTTCAGTGTGGGGAGCCCTTTGAGGAGACTGGAGTGATAAGACTAGAGCGTATGCAGTGTACTTGTCCAGTAGAGTAGCCCTGAGGTTATGAAGAGGCCCTGGGGATACCAAGCTGACATTTGACTAAGCTTATCACACCAGGAATTCATGGGAAAGAATCTGCCAATGTAGGTCAGACACTGCCTCCATGCCTCCATCCCTAAGCCCTGTTGGCAAGGCGGCATCATGATGCTCTGGGGCGATACACTTAAAAAAACAAGGTTTACCGAAATTGTTAGATTTAGGGGTTGGTGGTTAGCTGAACAGAGAAATAGAGATGTAAAGTGGTGATTGGATGCAGAAAAGAGAGAGAGAGGAGAAATGGACAGTTTTAGAAATTCTTTCCAGAAACAGTTGGGGATGAAAAGCCAGTGTCTGAGGTTGGTTCCTGAAGGATGTCTTGCCTGACTCACTTTCCTTCCTCGCAGCGCCGGTTTCTGTTTCCCTTCTTTGACTCAGCCTATCAGGGCTTTGCATCTGGAAGCCTAGAGAAAGATGCCTGGGCCATTCGCTATTTTGTGTCTGAAGGATTCGAGCTCTTCTGTGCCCAGTCCTTCTCCAAAAACTTTGGGCTCTACAGTGAGTGCTCTCCTGACTTGCAGCCCCACCCTCCACCCCTGCCCCGATCAGGGCCACCAAGGCTAATTCTCATCTCTGTCTCCAGATGAGCGTGTGGGGAACCTGACCGTGGTTGCAAAAGAACCTGATAGCATGCAGCGGGTCCTTTCCCAGATGGAGAAGATTGTGCGAATCACTTGGTCCAATCCCCCTGCTCAGGGAGCACGGATCGTGGCCACTACCCTCTCTAACCCCGAGCTCTTTAAGGAATGGTAAGGGACTCAACCTGATGGGCAAGGGGTCGCAGAACAGTAAGTGCCCCATTACATTTAACTGTCTCTTCCTCTTATTTTAGCGGAGGCAAGACAAAATTACTTCAGCCTCTTTGAATCTCAGATATTTCTATGAAATAGGGCTGCCACCTACTCTCACGGGCATAACACAACACTTGTGCCTCACAAGCACTGGGAACATAGGAAGGGACACTCGAATAAATGCAAGTTTCCCCCACTCTCTCACCATCTAGGCTTTGTCCCCTTAAAGTGGGGAAACAGGAAGGAATTCCTGATAGGATAGAATATCCAACTTCAAGTTAGTGTGACAATTTGGGGGCCCTTCATTCTTAACGTTACATATATTTTATCTTATTTGAAACAGTAATTTTTATATAGTAGCTAAATCTGCAATCTCTATTTAATGAGTCCTGATAAAATATATCATTCTGTCTAGATCAGCACCTAGGTGAAGTCTGAGTTAAAACATTGGTGGTATTACAGCTATTATACCCAAGACTAGAACTGAGCTCCATCAGTGAATATATTCCATTCCTTCTGCCTCGTAACCGTATCTCTTTGGCCTGTATATCCCCCATCCAGGCACCCACATACCATAATAGGCAGGTGGTAGTCCCATTTTCAGCTTATAGATTGAATTGTGGTTTTTAAACATCTGTGTTTTCATGTATTATCTCTCCAATCTGTATTGGTATTTATGTTACTGTCCACTCAGGAAAGGTAATGTGAAGACAATGGCTGACCGGATTCTGACCATGAGATCTGAACTCAGGGCACGATTAGAGGCCCTCAAGACCCCTGGAACCTGGAACCACATCACTGAGCAAATTGGAATGTTCAGCTTCACAGGGTTGAACAGTAAGTGCTCCCCACCCCCAAATGCTCACTATTGGAACCAGCACTCCTCTCAGTCAGTGTCCTTGGACTTGGCTCCATTAACTGTTGCCTAATTGGTCATAGAGAACTGAGAACTTTAGACCAGAACAAGTTAGGTTTTCTCAGTGTGTCCCATCCATCTCTTGAACTCCCTGGGTCTCAGAAGAGCATGATTGTGGTCTGTTCTGTGTCCCATAACGAAGATATTTTCATTTTTGTGGGCTGGGAAGTGGCTCAGAGCCAGCTGGGACGTAACAGGGTTTATGGCTTGGAGCCTTGATTTATGAAAGTCTGTTATAAATGCTTAAGTACCCTTTGGCTCTTCCTTAGTCCTAAATATGATTATTACATATGATTATTCAGGGACCTAATTTTTCTTTTTACTTTTTTTATTGACTTTTTTTTAGAGAGAGAGGAAGGGAGTGAGAGAGGTAGAAAGAAACATTGATGTGAGAAACATCAGTCAGTTGCCTCCTGTATGTGCCTTGACTGGGGATTGAACCTGCAATCTTTTTGGTGCAGGCTAACCCCCCAGCCAACTGAGCCACCTGGCTGGGCAGGGACATAATTTCTTAACCGGTCTTTCCTAGTCTCTTAAGCATTGCCCTCAAAAAAGAGGTTACAAAGTTACCTTTCCATGTCATAAATAAAAACTTAGATTGGTAGTTGGAATTAAAAGATGATCGAATGTCCAGTGGGTAGCCTTGAATGATCTTGGTCAGCCGTCAGTAGGGCCTATTTGCAATTGGCTGTCCCTTCCAGTGACAGAGGGATCATTCATTTAATAAGTTATTCCCAAGCACCCACTGGCCAGGCCATATGTTGCAGACATGGCCACTCACCTGCATGTGGAACTTGTGTGCCTGGCTTGGTAGTAATTGGGACATCAAAGGTCCTGGAAGTTACTATAAACCAGGGCCACCAGAATGCCATCTCTCTCTCTCTCTCCCTCTTCCTAAATCAATTTTTAAAAAGATGAACTGAGTTAATATAAAGTGCTTAGAACTCTGGCTGGCACAGTGTTTGCTCCTTTGATTATTATGATTTTGTTACCATCTTAGTTTGGGCTGCTATAACAAAATACAGACTGGGTGGCTTAAACAACAGAAATGTATTTCTCACAGCTCTGGAGGCTGGGAAGTCTGAGGTCAGGGTGCCAGCATGGTCAGGGCCTCGTGGGGGTTCTCTGCTTGGCCTGCTGGTGGCTGTGTTCTTGCTTCATGCTCACATAATGGTGAGAGAGCACGCTCTCTTTAGTCTCTCATGAGGGCACTACTCCCATTATGGGGCTCCACCCTCATGGCCTCATTGAACCTAATCACCTGCCAAAGGCTCCACCTCCCAATACCATCTCATTGGGATTAGGGTTTCCACCTGCATTTTGGAGTGACACAAACATTCAATCCATAACAATTATTATCCCATTCCCTCAAATGATGGTGTCTTAAGGGTACAAACTAGACAACAATCGGTTGAAATTCTCTCATGGCCTTGCAACAAAGCAAAAAAGCTCTAGAGAGCCCTAACCGGTTTGGCTCAGCGGATAGAGCATCGGCGTGCAGACTGAAAGGTCCCAGGTTCGATTCCGGTCAAGGGCATGTACCTTGGTTGCAGGCACATCCCCAGTGGGAGGTGTGCAGGAGGCAGCTGATCGATGTTTCTCTCTCATCGATGTTTCTAACTTTCTATCCTTCTCCCTTCCTCTCTGTAAAAAATCAATAAAATATATTTAAAAAAAAAAAAGCTCTAGAGATTGTGGCATAAAGGAAGTACAGGCAGTCCCTACCTGCTCTATCCATGAGAAGTTCTGCAAACACATGGGAAAGTGCTCCTGTTTATGTTTGAATGAGAGAGCTAAGACATGTCAGATCAGAGAGGTGTCTGCAGGTTTCCAGCCCGTTGGTTCATGCACACAACATTTATCCAGCTCCTCTCATGCATGGGGCCTTGTACAATGTACTGTGAAAATGAAATGTCCAAGGGAGGTTGCTTCTAGGTGCTCAGGGATAAGCAAATTCAGGTTAAGGAAGAGACGAAGGAAGCACTTCATAACCAGTTTTTCTTATCAATGGAATGTTCTGAAGTCTGAGGGTTGTTTCAGTTGATAGCATGTCCTGTGAATGGGATGTGCAAGGTTTGGTTGGGAGGTAGTCCCAGATTAAAATTCCCATGAGGAGGAGCGCTATTAAACTTCTTGGGGATTAGAAAGTCAGCTAATACGACTAGTTTTCAGAATCGATTGAGGATTTTTCCCTGTGTACAATTGGACAAAATAGCTCCTTTGGTTTTTCTTCTCTGTATTACGAGGCAAAGAAGGAAAACTAAAATTGTCATGGAGTTGCTGAGGCTTAAAGGATTCCTACTACTCTGATTATATCTCTTTTTGTTTTCAACAGCCAAGCAAGTTGAATATCTGGTCAGTGAAAAGCACATCTATCTGCTGCCAAGTGGTCGGATCAACATGTGTGGCTTAACCACCAAAAACCTAGATTATGTGGCCACCTCCATCCATGAAGCAGTCACCAAAATCAAGTAAAGAGGTACCACTGAAACCAGCACCACCAAAGCGGCCCTTTGTCGAGTGTGTCCCCTGCCTGCACAAGTCTAGTTGTATACATCATGGATCAGACTATTGCAAGACCAAAAGGCTGCTCTGGTGAGGTTGGCCCCGCTTGAAGAGAACATCCCTTGAAAAGAGATGCGGGCCTGGGTTAGAGCCTTTCTGAAGGCCAGAGCAAATTAAGCTTTCTGTTTAAGAAGAATAAAACGGTACTTTGATCATGAGCTGTAGATATCTTGCTCCCTTGCTAGAAGCAAGAGTCTTGCCTGTGTCACTTGTGTTCTTCTATGTGTTGCTTGACTCTGTACAAAGTCTAGTCCCAAAGATCAAGTTGTCTGAAGAGCCATGTGTAATTGTGGGTGTTGGCTGTCAGTAAAACTCATCACCTCTACCCAGAGTGTCTGTGTCCCTGCTCTTTCTGCATGGTTGTGTCCCTAGCCCTAAGCTTTAGTTCTTTAGGGCAGCCAAGGTACAAAATATATTTACATCACATGCACACAGTTAACTAAAAGTTTCACAAACAGTATATACTCTTGCTACATGCAGTGCATTCTGATATTTTCTAGTCCATTCTATTCTGTTATGTTCCATTTCACTAAAGAAATAAAAGTGCTGATTGAGACTCTATGTAATTGATTTTGTATCCACCAATAGGTTGTAACCCATGGCTTAAAATGAATGCTATAGCCCTGGCCGGTTTGGCTCTCTGGATAGAGTGTCGGCCTGGGGACTGAAGGGTCCCAGGTTCGATTCCGGTCAAGGGCATGTACCTTGGTTGCAGGCATATCCCCAGTGGGGGGTGTGCAGGAGGCAGCTGATCAATGCTTCTCTCTCATCGATGTTTCTAACTCTCTATCCCTCTCCCTTCCTCTCTGTAAAAAATCAATAAAATATATATAAAAAAAGAATGCTATAGAGCCCTAGCCAGTTTGGCTCAGTGGATAGTGGGTTTTCTTGCAGACTGAAGGGTCCCGGGTTCGATTCTGGTCACGGACACATGCCCGGTTGTGGGCTTGATCCCAGTAGAGGGCATGCAGGAGGTAGTCAATGATTCTCTCTCATCGATGTTTCTCTCCCTCTTTCTGAAATCAATAAAAATATATATTAAAAAAAAGAGTGCTATAGAGGGATGTACTAGTTGCTAAAGAAAACCTAATGTGTTCTTGTAACAGGCTTACCACTGGTGAACGCTTTGCACCCCAGCTCTTTGCCAGTTTTCTGGACTTGTCCTTCAGAGGCCAGCTGTCTTATATCACTTAAGACCTTGGACTTCATGGATTCCTAGAAGGGTTGACATCACTCAGGGTGATTCTAGAACACAGCCCCACCCAATGCAGTGGAGCACCTCCTAGTCAATTAGAGCCACTTGAACATAGATCACATTTTCCAGAGAGTCCAAGGAACTCTTCCCATATAGTTCTGTAGAATTTGAGTCTTGAGTTTGAAAATATTAAAAGATAATTCTACTTATTTTAACAGGATCTGCCCCTTTCTAATGTGCTTTTGAGTTGATATAAAATCCTAGTCTTGAGGGCTGATTGGTGTCTTAGAAGTCATTAACTCCAGCCTCTCTCAGAGCTAGAGTCTCTGCCATATTGTCCCTGGCCTGTTCATTATTAATGC
>NW_005371709.1:1246101-1267590 GCF_000412655.1 Myotis brandtii
ATTAATGCGGGGGGTGGGGGAGGTGGGGGGGGGAGCGGCAGATTCTTTCACTACTTGGTGAAGCATCCCATTCTATTGATGGAGTACCTTAAAGAGATCATTTACCTTGATTCAGATTTTGGTCTTCATCTCTCCTACTCCCCTGGTTCCCTTCCTCACTTCCTTTAAACCGCAAATACCAAGTCCACTGGCACTTCTAATTGATGACCTTACACATATTTGAAGTAGCAGTTGTTATTCCTAGTTTTTGCTTTTCCATGTGAAGCTCCTCCCTTCTCCCCACCCCAACTCTTTGTGTTCCTCCCAAGAAAGATCTTGAGCTTGGAAGGCACCCACCAGTGCTTCATGCATCACATGGGTTCCACAAATAATTATTGTCTTAGTGCTTCTTTCCTGTTCTCATTCACACTCTAGCTTCTCATTTGAGTTTTATTTCCATTTCTGGCATTTGTTTCTGCAAAATCTTACCTATCTGTCTTCCCAAAGTACAGCACTGGAGCCTTCCTGTAACCTTGACCGCAGCCTCACACCTGGCCTTCAGAGCCAAGCCTCTTCAGGCAGGTGGGCCCCGTGAGATAATCACAGGTGAGCTCCACCCAACCTGCATCTCAAATGAAAACACTTCAGAACTCCCAGATTCAGGGCAAGGAAACCAGTCACATTCCAGGAAAGCATTTTCATTTTATTGAAAAATTATTTACAATTCATTAAGTCTTCATAAATGCTTTATTTTAAAATTAAAGTCTTTTTTTTTTTTTTAACTTTTTGTAACCTGAAGAAAATTGGGGAGGGTGGGGTTGGGGAATAGGAATGACAGTGGTTACAGGCTCCTTAGGGATTCTGCAAAGGGATGGATGTAACACAACAGCAGTGGCCTGAGCCCTGTGGCCTAAGTGGTAATGCAAGAAGACTGCATAACAGTTCTTACTTGAAACTCAGTCCCCTGGTTTGGGTCTGAGGCACCCAGCACAGGGCGGGGTGAGGGGGTGACACTTTGCTATTCCTACCAGGCAAGAGTAGGTGTTGGGGGCAGGTGGTAGCCTTGGAACTATCTAGAAGTCATGCACTACTGAGCCTCAGGCAGAGCCAGGCAAGGGATGTGAAGTCAGTAATACATTGCTAATACGCTGCTGGAAAAGGCATCACCAGCTGGAAAGTCTTTACTTCCACACGCCGTGGCCCTCCTGTCTGCAACACCTGCTCCGGTTCGGAGGGGAAGAGGGGATGAAGTTATGTGGGGTGTAGGCTGTACAACAGCCTAGGTTGTGCCAAGAATTTCTGAGGATTTCCACTTCTCGGTGGGTGCCAGCTCCCCCCATCAATTTCAAGGACACTTGCGAAGACCACTTACAATTAAAAATCAGTCTCAAACTGCCAGTGCTCACTTCACTCTGCATTGCAGAAACTTTGGGCTGAAAGCTCCACTTTCCGTTAAAATAGGTTTTAACCCTTTGTGGATCCAGGACCTTTGAGGATCTATGAAAGCTTTAGCCCTCTGGAAAACAGGCATAAGAACACAGATACTAAATTCCTAGTGTTAGGGGTTTCATAGACCCTATGAAGTCCAACAATGGACCCCCTGGGGGGATAGACCCCCAAGTTAAGAACCCCTGAGTTAAAGGTTCCTATGGATAAGCTGCAAATAACCCAGAGGAACCATCATGTGATTACTGATTGAATGGGTGTGGGGCAATAGGAGTAATGGCTGTGGAGGAAGGGGAGGTAAGCCTGGTGCCCCACCCCAGGGAAAAGTTAGGGAATGGTTTGGAGATTCAGCAGGCAGCACTGGATCAGGGAGATAGATCAGAAAGGGACTTGGGGTCCCAAAGACCTTCACTTCCACATTTTCCCTAAGGCTGGCTCTGTGTCCCGATCAGAACTTTTTTATTCAAGTAGGTACGTGCAGTCATCCTGCCATCTGATGGTTATGCTTGGAATTGCATCTGCCCCCACATCCAAGTGAAATGGCAGAAATCTAATATGTTCTTGGAATAAAGTACACATGGCTAACTTGCTGGGGTGCAGTAAGGAGTAGAAGTGGGGGGAGTGGATGAGAAAGAGGAGTGACTCTTCAATGTTCCTGTGTAATGCACACTGAAGTCCCATGAGAGCTTGCATCCTTCTTGGCTGACGTGGGCACTCTTTGGTTTGTCATGGCTAAACTTGCTTCAATAGCTTAGAATTTTTCCATATATACACACACACATATATATGGGAAAATATATATTTGCTTTGATTTGAACTTAAAACCTGAAGCTCCATCTCTGGCTCCCAACTGGGTCTCTCTGTTCCCGGTTCCTCCTCTTCCAGAGCAGATTTATTGATGGATTGGTAACTGCCGATTGGGAGCCAAAGCAGATGTGTCCCTGGGAAAATCAGTGACTTGAGGTTCCATCTGGCATTCTTTCCACTCCAGCTGAGACCCAGTTCCCAGGCTGCTGGAGCCCTTATCTAACAGAAAACTGGTCACCAACAGTTTTCTGTATTGTAATGTCATGCCCACATGGCTGAGTCCCACTGCCCTGAAGTTCTGGAGGAATTCTTGGTGCATCTTCTGAACACACCGTCACGCTTGCTGCTCCAGCCTCCGCTGTGCCTGTCAGCGGTACCTTCTGAGCTAAGCTACGCATGAAATATGGCATCAGGGGATCTCAAAGAACAAAAAGGGCATTAGGGGTCCCAGAGTGGTATTGTCAGCCTGGAGTCATGTCTTCTCCAGTCCCAGGCTGTGCTGTGGACGAGGCCATTTCTAGCATGTTCCACTCGAGGCACCTCCTTCCATCTTGGCCACCGCAGGCTCTGAGTCCAACTGGAGGCGATGAGGGAAAGTCTGCCAAACTGACAGTTAGGGGTGAAGAGGTGGCGAGGGAAGCAGAATGCTCTGTCACCTGTGGGAGGCCTTGGGGAGAAGCAGATGACAGGAGGGTGGGTTCTCCCCCAAAGCTCTGGAATGTCACACACCCAGCAAAAGTTGTCTGCCCATCATGTAATGAGAGGTGTTAAATTGGAGTTCTCCTCAGAGGCTCTCTCTCCATCGGGTGACCTCTTCCTTTTTCGACCACCTGAAAAACACAGTTTGTAAGGATCAATCTGTAGGACTCAGAGGACATTCATACTCTCTTGGTGGTCCAAGCTCTCTTCAAAATAGAAGCAGAAATGGAGACAGTTTGGCAGGAAGCAATCTGCGTTGTAACCTGCTGCTATCAATATTTTTATTGATTTCACAGATGAAGGGAGAGAGAGATAGAAATATCAATGATGAGAGAATCATTGATTGGCTGCCTCCAGAAGCCCCACACTAGGGATCGGGCCCACAACCCAGGCATATGTCCTGACCAGGAATCGAACCGTGACCTCCCGTCCTGGTTCATAGTCAACCATTGAGCCACACCAGCCAGGCAGCATATTTACATCTTGAAGGACTAGGATGCACCTTTCCCCTGAGATGACAGCTCTACAAAGCCACAAACCCAGGCTAGTGCCAATGGAATGGAGATTTCCTGGAGGGAACTGAGTAAGGCCCATGTAATGCCTCGGGATCATGCCGTTCCCATCCTCTGATCCCCAATTATCAAGGATGCAGTAACAGCCCAGGGCCTATGATGGATTCCCCCGACTGTACCTCACTAGGGTTCCCAAAAGGAGTCACTGGTTCCTCCTCCATGAGGAAGAGCCTAACATGCTTTGTCTACTACCCAGCTGGTAGGTGGCTTTCGTCTGGGTGAGGAGATACTCACTCAAGGTTCTCAGCAGCCTCTTGCCCATGGTTTCCTCAAAGTCACTACTGCAGGGACTGGTCTCTGTATCCAGGTTGATATTACAACATTCACTATCTGATGCTGAAAGGAAAGAAGAAAGAACACAAGTGTTTCCAACGTGCACACCCAGGGACCGAGGTGGGATGATTCTGGCTGACATTTCTTAGCAGGTGAGAGTGCAGCACCAGTGCTAAGGCAGCAGTGGCTCCAACAAGGGAGGGATGCCCAGGGAGCCTTTAGCAAGGGGCACTTTAGTGCCACAAAAGGAACAAAGAGACAGAGAACAAGAGTGGGATTAACTACTCAAACCCTGTTTGGCAGGAGAGAGAAGGGAACAAGATGTTCTCTACTCAGCATTTTTTGCCAGACAAAAAGCACATTTGAGGACAGGTGGTGATGTGTCCTTCCTCTATTTGTACAGATCCTGGAAAACCACAGGGCTCAATAACAATTAAGCACATGCCAGGTCTTCTCCCACTGAACCCGGTGAGAATTCAGAAAGCCCTAGAATCTCAGAGCCAGGAAGGAGCCCAGCTCTTAGTGCCAATGCAGGAAGAACCTAACCTGGGAGGCAAAATGATGTGCTGGAAATGGCCCTGCACCCTAAGCCAGGAGGCTGAGTCCGCTTCTAATGCAGCATACCGATGGGGCAAGTCATCTCCCTTCTCCAGGTCTCAGGGTCCTCATGTGCCATAGAGGAGGATGGGTTAGATAATCTCCAAAGACTATCCCATCTCCTCCATTCTTATTCGTTTGATACAATTTCTTGGTACATGTTTTAGCTACTAAATTCAGTGTGGGTGGGAGAAAAAGAGCATCAGTCCTAAATTTAGGTCCTGGAACAGTAATTATGTATGTCCCAGATTTTCTGCGTTAGCTACAAGTTCAAACATATCTCAGGCAAGCATATCTTAGGCAAGAACAGAAGGACCTTAGGACTGCTGGGACGCTGGGAGCTCGGAGCAACACCACCATCAAGACAGAGGCCTCCAGTGTCTCAGAGGGAGGTGATACGGTCTCAGACTTCAGGACAGCTCCTACAGATTACGTCTGGTCCCTGGGCCTCAAAGGAAGGGAAGAGCCCTGCCAATGAGAGTGATGGCTGACTTCAATGTCCTAATCTGTAAAGTAGGCCTAACAATAACTATGCACTCTTTAGAGATCATGGCACCAAGCACTGGAAGGTACCCTCTGTATGTGTTATCTCATCGACGCTCAAAGCTACTTTAGGAGCTAGTTACTGCGATTTGTATCTATTAACATAAGGAAATGTACCTATTAAGACAAGAAAACCGAATCTTCAGATAAAGTAACTTGCCCCAAATTGCATAGCTCCTAAATCAGTGGTTCTCAACCTTGGCTGCACATTAGAATCACCTGGGAATCTTTTTAAAATCCTGATTTCTGGGCCTCATCCTCAGGAAATTCTGTTTCTTTGTTACTAATGATGAGGCCCAGAAATCAGGATTTTAAAAAGATTCCCAGGTGATTCTAATGTGCAGCCAAGGTTGAGAACCACTGTCCTAAGTGAAGGAGCCAGGCTCTGAACCCAGGTGGAAGCCTAGTTCCTAACACACTGTCTTCCGGTAGCTGCCCAGTAGATGTTAGGAGGCGTAAGCAGGCGGGACATTTTACACGGGGGCTGGGATCCCAGGCTCCCCTCACCCAGTGCCCTATGGTGAAGACCCCCCCTCCCGGCTCCTGGGGCCCAGTTTCCCTCCCGGACCTGCTCTTGTGGGAATGGCTGCAGGAGACACCGAGAGCTGCTGTGTGCTGTGCTCCTGGAAGTCTGTCATATCCTCCTGGGTGAAGCCCATCTCCTCCATCCTCAGGTACACGACCTCGCCGGGGCTTCTCAGCCCATCGGAGCGGCTGCCTGGGGAGAACAGCACGTGTGTCACCTCTCTGCTTTGGAGAAGACCCGGGCTCCATGAGGACAAGATGGCAGCTCGGGGCAGCCATCAGGAGGAAGGCAGGACTGTCCTCACCTCAAGGCAGCCCGGCCCGTCCGCCTGACTGACTTACATGGCAGGCTGTTCCTGTTGTTTAGGAGGATGACAGCAGGGTCATCCTTGGGGGTCTGGGGTGTGCCCCGGGTCGTGGGGGCCTTGGTGGAGTCTCCGTCAGTGAAGGCCTCCATGTCGGGGGACTGGGGTGAGTTGTCCATGTGGCAGGCGGTGAGCGCATTCTGGTACTGCTGCCGTGTGATCTGGGAGGAAGAGGCAGAGAGGGGCAGAAGCTCAGGAGACGCTGGGCAGAGCCTTCCATAGATGTGGTCCAAGCTCAGACGCAGCCTCACCTGAGTGCTTTGGAACCCAGGCCTCCGTAACCTGGGATCCATGAACTAGGGGCCTTACCCAAGCTGTACCAGGCAAGGGGTTGAAGACAATGAGAGGACCCTTTGTTTGTTTGCCACCAGAGTTCTCACTGTCATTTTTATTTGCTCTGGACTCGTGTGTTTTTTTTTTTAAATTTAAATTCTTTATTGTTTAAAGTATTAAATATGTCTCCTCCCCCACCCCACTGAGCTCTCCCCAGCCACTCCCACCCCCCAGCACATGCCCTCACCCCCCTACTGTCTGTTTCCATTGGCTATGCTTATATCTTTGTGTTTTTTTCTAAAAAGATTTTTTTATTGACTTTTAGAGAGGAAGGGAGAAGGAAAGAGAGAAAGAGAGAGAAACATCGATGTGAGAGTGAAACATCAATCGGCTTCCCTCTACATGCCCCCAACTGGGGATTAAGCCAAGCAACCTAGGCATGTGCCCTGACCGGGAATTGAACCGGCAACCTTTCACTGCATGGAACAATGCCCAACCAATTGAGTACTGGCTCTGGACTCTTAAAGTGCACCTGGAGGAGCTAAGTCTTTACTTGAGACCCTGGAGAGGATAGAGGGCATCTTCAGTTAGCAGCGTGGTTGCCCACAGAGAGGTTTAAAACACAGGTGTGGAGAGCGGTTACAGCATTTGGACAAGTTCAAGCCTGGGACTAGTGAGAGGGCATGATCCTCTCGTGGCAAAAGCCACGTGCAAGTCCCAGCACAATTATAGCCAAAGGCTATAGCTGTAAGCTTGAACCAATGGTCCAAACCTGTGGTCCCACGTGGCTAAGTGATATAGGCTATGGGAGGTGCAGCAAGTAAACAAAGCTTGAGCAGGTGCATGTAATTGAGTAGATTTGAAACCAACGAGAACGAGAACGTTGTAACCACGCCCTTACTTTGACTTGTGGAAACTGGTTATAAAATAAAGACTCGGCTTGCAGGCCGTGGCACTGTGCTAGCTTTCCATCAGAGAGGACAGCGTCCCACCCAGACCCAGCTTTCTTCTGTTGTCTGTCTTTCCTCAATCCTTCACCGCCTCCTCTCAGGCTCACTGAACTTGGCTGTGCAGGCGCGGCATACACAGGCTTATACTATTGCCAAGAGTCCTCTTCCTAAGGGTCAGTCAGTGGGGACTTGGCAAGAACGAGACCCCCAGCTTGTGTCAAAGGCTGAAATAAGAAACCTCCATGTGAAGAACATGAACTCTGGCAAAACTGCAGATGAAGCCAATATGTGTGTGTGTTTTGAAGCCTTCTATAGTTCTATCCTTCAAGAAATTATTGCCAGAAAGAAGCTCCTTTCTCTAGGTGAATTATGATGGGAACTTAAAGATCCACTGTTTCTGCTTTTTTGCTTTTATGACCAGGAAGCTCACAGATAAATTTCTATTTACTTTCAGTATCAAACTCATTCCTGATAGCTTTTTTTTACCAAATTGGTTTACAGTCTCTTTTCAACTTCTAACTTAAAACATAATTGAAGTATTTACTTATTGAAATCATATAACATATACTACTGGAAGTGCTGTAAATATCCTAAAGAGATGGAACTAGAGATTAGGTTTTCAGACGTTGGTGAAAGCTCTAGTGCTAATGTTACCCAGAAGGGCGTGCTTTTGCAGGTAGAGGTTGGGATATGAGGATGGAACCTTCTATCTACACTGAGTGGCCAGATTATTATGACCACCTGACGTTTGTAGGCAAATTAGCTATAATTTCACGCTGAAGTTGCTAGAGGGCCAGACCATTATAAATAGGGAAGCAGGGTGTTTACCACGATAGTAGAGTGATTTTTTTCTGAAGATATGGGTAAACAATGCGATTTAACAGCCTTTGAACATGGGATATATATATATATACTATATAGTGCATAACGGCTTACAGAGCATGTAGGTATGTGCTATCACCTTTGCTTGTCATAATGACTGTATGGGGTGGGCGAGAGAGGTCTCCTACGGCCTATATTACGAGTAAGGAAGTGAGGTCTAGGAAGGTTGAAGCACTTGCCCAAGGTTTGAGAGTTAGCAGGCCTTCAGCGTCCTAGCCAGAAGTTCACCTTTAACCAGTGTGATGTCTCCTATCATTTTATAACTTTCATCCCTCAAAACACAATCCTGCAATTTAGGGATTCTGCCACCAGATGGTGATGAGGCATCTTGGTTGCAGTCACACGAGTCAGATTATGTCATTAGCCAAATATCCTTAGTTTAATAATGACATTTACAAAACACATTTTTTTAAAAACAAGCATAAGGATTCTTTGATATCTTCATAGCTTATTAACCACTATTAATCACAGCTTTAATATCTTTCCCAGATAATCTAGGCATACTTTTCTTTCTAATATTGTAACATATTGTGAAGTCGGTTTACTCCTGGACTTTATAACCAGTTCTGGAACTTCATTCTATCTGGACATGGAAAGCCCTCACAAACTGCCCGCAGCCAGTCACAGGGGCTTCCACCAATAAAAACACCCATTTTGTACAAACTTCTGTCTAGGTTCCTCAAAAACTCTCTTTATGTTAAAAAAAAAAGGGGGGGGGGGGTCGGGAGAGGTCAGTAAAAGAGAGCCTACATCATGGTCCTAACTAGTCCATTAAATCAGGAGGAGGGGATTTTTAACTTTAGTCTAAAGCAGTGGTTCTCAACCTTCTGGCCCTTTAAACATAGTTCCTCATGTTGTGACCTAACCATAAAATTATTTTCGTTGCTACTTCATAACTGTAATGTTGCTACTGTTATGAATCGTAATGTAAATATCTGATATGCAGGATGTATTTTCATTGTTACAAATTGAACATAATTAAAGCATAGTGATTAATCACAAAAACAATATGTAATTATATATGTGTTTTCCGATGGTCTTAGGCGACCCCTGTGAAAGGGTCGTTCGACCGCCAAAGGGGTCGCGACCCACAGGTTGAGAACCACTGGTCTAAAGCATCATCTTAACTTACATTAAAAAACAAAACAAAAGAGAAACCAACACCAACAACATAAAAAAGCTGTGTTAAGTTTGAATTCTCAAATTCCTTGTATAGAACCACCCATTCCAATCAGAGGTTTTCATTTGCTAACCAGGAAGGGGGCTCTCACCAGACACCGGTTCCGACCACACCCAGACACCCAGAACTTGGACGCCTAGCCGCCAGAACTATGAGAAGTAAGTGTTTGTTATTTAAGCCACCAGTCTATGGTAATTTGTTAGAGCACTCCGAGTGAACTAAGATAAATGGAAAGACCTGAGAAACAAACCTAACAAAAATTCCCTGTTCAAAGAGAATCCAAAGGCCTTACTCTGGCCTAAAATGCCAGGTGACATTGCTGCTAATGCTCCAGTCTCATCTCACACCAGCCTCTGCCTTTGCGCTCAGACCCTGGAACCCCCAGCTCCTTCCTGCCTGCTGTTTCTGTCTTGAACATTCTCCCCACCTTCCCTTTCAGGTCTCAGCAAAAATGTCCCTTGCTTGGCCTGCTCTGACAACCATTTCTAAAGCAGCCTCCATTTATTCCCCACCCTGTATATTTCCTTCACCGTCGTTATCACTACCTGGAAATTACCTAGGTTTTATCTATGTGGTTACCTGTTAATTATCTTTCTTCCCCTAGGACAGTGATGGCGAACCTTTTGAGCTCGGCGTGTCAGCATTTTGAAAAACCCTAACTTAACTCTGGTGCCGTGTCACATATAGAAATTTTTTTATATTTGCAACCATAGTAAAACAAAGACTTATATTTTTGATATTTATTTTATAGATCTAAATGCCATTTAACAAAGAAAAATCAACCAAAAAAATGAGTTCGCATGTCACCTCTCACACGCGTGTCATAGGTTCGCCATCACTGCCCTAGGAGCATGGAAGGTACAGAAAGGCAGGAGCTTGCTGTCTTGTTTGCTCCCGTAACTCACCAATGCCTGGACAGAGCCAAGCACAGTGCAGATGTTCAGTAAATATTTGAACCACTTACTCTATTGTGACTTCCCATTTCTTTTTCCACAAGTCATGTGGCCAGTACTACCAACCATAAGAGTTAGCATATTAGAATTTCTCTTCTCCCATTTTTTCCTACCTCCACTTCTGAGGAAGGTCTGCAATGAGAGGGCTTCAGGGCTGGAAGCTATAGGGACAAGAGTCATGGGCTCTGGCTTTCTGAGGTTTAACTTCATCGTCACATTATCTTGGATCATAGGGGAATGGGATGCACATCCTGACCCCCCAGCCACCTCTGCCGGCAGGATCGAGGGGACGGTCCACCCGGGGGAGTTACCTTTACAAACTGCACGTCGCTGAGGATGTGGACTGAGTAGTCAGGAGTGTAGAGGTTGTTGCTACTGCACAGCTGGGTGTTGCTGCCCCCAAAGTCACTGCGCTCACGGTTGGGAGACTCGGAGCGGTTCAACCCGCTACAGCGTGAAGGGGAGCGGTTTACTGCAGATGATGAGGGAGAGGGGAGGGAGAAAAGGCAAGGAGGGGTGGGTGTGGAGAAAGGAGAGGGGACCAGAAAGAGGGAGAAGAAGAGAGAGAGGTGTTGTTTATTGAGGTCCTGCAGGACTTTAAGACAATGGCTACACTGGGTGGTGAAACCAGGCCCCCACCCCTCCCATCAGAGCCCAGAAAAATGCCCAGCTGCCCACTGATGTTTATTCCTTCGAGGAGCAAACACCTAGGACAGGAACTCATGGCTCCACTCTGCTCAGGCTCCTCCTGCTCCCCAAGAACTCAGCCAGGGTTAAGTACCATGGAGGAAAAAGGGGGCTCTGAAAGAAAGCTGATGGAAAGTAACCTCACGGGTTGATCTGATCATAAATTTCTAACTGGGCAGTCATGCTCCAGGCCTACAAAAAGGTTTAAGCAAGCCCTGTCCATTGCTCTTGTGCACTGAGGTTCACACACCTTTGAAATGCCAGGGTAACCTTCTTTAACAGACCCTTTTGGGAGGTAACCACCCTCAAGGGAGCACATACTCTTGTAACTTTCCTCTGTGCCTTGCTTTCTCCCACCTCCAGGTAACTGACCTTACATTCCCTCCTTAATTCCAAATGTATCCGAGGAACAGCAAAGCTGTCATTCTCTGGGGCATTGTGAGATCCTGCTCCCTGGCAAGTTGTCAGTTTGGCTCAAATAAACTCTTATAAAAATGCCTACAGGTTTGGATGTTCTCACATTGACAGTGCAGATGAGGCCCAATTGTGAGCGTGGTTAGCTACCCCAGCCCACAAGACCTTCTACTAGATTGAGTTGCTTTAGATAAACTCCATTCACAAACCTTATTTTAGAAAGGCCAAGATTTGCCCTCAAAACCATCTGCCACAGCACCGATAACCAATCCTCACTGCACTGATGCACTGCAGTGGGGATGACTCAGGTCTGCCCCAACAATGGCTGGGCCCGGGACAAGTGGAGGCCCACAGACCACAGGGCATATATTTAAATCACACTAATAAACTGTTAAAATAGGTTCTGTCGTTGTCCTCAACAACCTGGAAGGCCAGGTCCAACTCCTTAGAGTTTTGTGACAGAAAATAGGGTTGTATGAGGAGGACCAATCCCCGGCACCCTTTTGGAATGGGGAATTCTGGGATTTTGGTATCTGAAATGTGGTCTAGAACAGTGGTCGGCAAACCGCGGCTCGCCAGCCACGTGCGGCTCTTTGGCCCCTTGAGTGTGGCTCTTCCACAAAATACCACGTGCGGGCACGCACGTATAGTGTGATTGAAACTTCGTGGCCCATGCGCAGAAGTCGGTTTTCGGCCTGGGCAAGTCTATTTTGAAGAAGTGACGTTAGAAGAAGTGGGGGGTGTCGGTCTGTCAGTTGGGCGACGGGAGATGCGGCGCAGGTGGGCCGAGGGATACGCAGCGCGGGGAGGTGGGGGGGCGCGCGCACGATTCATGCATGAGTTGAGGATGGGAGAATTGGAAGGGGTCGTCGTCAGCGAACGTACCTCAATCAAATTGAGGACGTTTTTAGCAAAGGCCAGCTTAGGAGTACCCTAATTAAGTTAATAACAATGTACCTACCTATATAGTTTAAGTTTAAAAAATTTGGCTCTCAAAAGAAATTTCAATCGTTGTACTGTTGATATTTGGCTCTGTTGACTAATGAGTTTGCCGACCACTGGTCTAGAAGGAAGAACACAGGTTCTGGGTGGGCACATCCCTTTGGCCCTGCAAATTCCTCACCCCACAGAGAGGGCCAGGACTTAGGAGGACCAAAGTGGGGCCCTCTAGTGTGGGGCTAGGTCAGGGCACCCTCTAGGGCCCAGCGGTTCTCAACCTGTGGGTCATGAACAATGAAAATACATTCTGCATATCAGATATTTACATTACGATTCATAACAGTAGCAAAATTACAGTTATGAAGTAGCAACGAAAATAATTTTATGGTTGGGGGTCACCACAACATGAGGAACTGTATTAAAGGGTCACGGCATTAGGAAGGTTGAGAACCACTGACTAGGCCTAATGGGGGTGGGGAAGGAATAAGACTTCCTGAATGTTCAGTTTTTTTTCTTTTCTATTTTCAAGAACCGCCTCTTCGGAAAGTTCAATTAAGACTCTGTTACTTGGTTTCAAAATGAACTATGTGAATTACCCTCCCCAGGATTAATAGGAGAGAGGTTCTGAAGGTGACGCTAGCTTTATCTTAACCTGGGCATAAGACCCTTCCACCCCTCTGCTTCCCAACTGATGCTACAATGCATTTCTTCTAAAAAAAAGAGGAACAGGAGCCCTCAGCTTCTTATAACACAGACTTAGTGCAGGGGTTCAAATGAAGAGTCCGATCATTCAGAGGTTCTGCTCCTTGTTCTTTCAGGGTAGAACTTCAGGAATTTAATTCTGTCTCTTGAGATAATGTTGCCATCAATTAAAATATCATATTAGCATCTATTTGGAGTGAGTCCTGAAGCATTGATGATCTGGTCAGCTGCCAAGCTATTATTGTTGTCTGGCAAACTGTGTTTCAGAAAGATTAAACCAACAATAGGTTGAGTAATTTTCTCATTGAAACCATAATATTCACTGCCTTGAAAGGATTGTAGAATTAAGGATTTCACTTGTCTTCCCCATCTCAGTAAATGTCATTCACATATACTGCTATTTAAATCAGAAACCTGGGAGTCCACCTGACTCCTGCCACTCCACCAGCCCCACATCAAGTCCTCTTATCTCCACCTCCGACATTATAAGCCCATCTGCCTCTCTGACTCTACTCAAGTCGGAGTTATCATCACTCTCATCTGGCCCACAGTCTGGTCTCCCCACTTATAATCTTATTTATAATCAGTTCTCACCTCAGCGGCCAGAAGCACGTTTTAAAGACACAAATCAGTTTCCTATTGAATCTGAATAAAATCCACACTCTTTGCTGGGACCCTTAAGCCCCACCATGACCTGACCTCTGCTCTTCTGTTGGATCTCATCTTGGGATTCCCTTCCCCTCCCCTGCTTGCTCTGCTCTACTGGCCGCCTTGGGGATCCTCAATCATGCAAGCATCTCCCACCTCAGTCGATACTATTTCCTCTGCTCCCCCTTCTCCTCTTATCCCACCTCCTACCCACCCAGCCTTCAGCTCCCCAGCCCCACATTCCCATACTCACCCCTTCCCCCAACCACTCTCACTTCTCAGTCATTAGGTCTCAGTTGAAACACCACCTTCTCTGAAGTCCTGGTCTGGCTGCCCCAAGAAGATTCCTCTATTTTCCTCTATCACTGCCCTCTGTTCATTCCTTCAAGGCATTTTCACAGGTTTTAATTGTCCACCCAATTTAACTAAATTCCATGAGGGCAGTGACCTTGTCTTTTCTGGTCATCATTGTGCACCCAGTACCTAGCACAGTGCATGGCCTAGAGTAGGTGCTCAATAAAAATGTGCAGAATGAATGAATCAGCACATATGAGTCCCTTAAGGAACTTTTAAGTTTAAAATCTAAATTTTATTTTAAAAAAGGTTTCAGAGATCTCAAATCATCCTGGAATCAGAAAACCTTTCCTCTGCAACTTAAAGTCATTCTGAGGAAGCTAACATCTCCAAGAAGCTAGGAGTGGGCAGCTGAAGAGTGAGATCATGTGCAATGAGAATCAAAGGGCACCGAGAAGCCTCAGGCGCTGGCCTCATAGCTTGAGGAAGAGGCAACAGGAAGCATTAGAACTTTCTGTTTGTTTGTTTGCTTGTCTGTCTAATAAGCTTGTGAAACAGGCTCCTTTGAGTCAGAGCCTCCTCCAGAGTAACCAAGGACTGAGAGGGACAGTGGTGGTGCCACGGAGAACTGAGCGAAGCGCCAAGGTGATTGTAAAGGGCAGTAGAATTGGGCAGGAAAGTATGTATTTCATTTCTGGTCCCAGTCCCTTGAAAACAAACTGATTGAGTTCTGGCTTGGGTAGATCCATTTGTGATGTTCTAAGGTGGTGGCTGGCTAAGTCAGTTGATGGTGCTTCCTTGGGCACATTGTTCTGGCAACGGTAGGGAGTCCTGCAGGAGAGCGGCTTCTTTGGCATGTGTGTGGAATTCAGAAACCGTACCTTGACCTGGTGGGTCCTGTCCTCAATTCAGTTTAGAACAAGGGGAGAGAGTGTGAGCAGGGCCTGTGGCTTCAGTTTCACTCCTTGATAACCCTCCCTTTGCCTGGTCGGACATGTGCTTCACATAATCTACACCTGCTGTTCCACCTTCTCATCCCTTCTGTCTCAACTCAAGGTACATTCAAGGAAGATGATAGGGAAACACAGCCCTGTCTTATCTACTAAACAACTTCCATCCATAGAAGGTTCTGCCTGAATCACTTCTACTCCCTGTTGGAAACAGAGGCAACAGCTACTACATCCTGGTTCCCCCTAAAGCTCTCCTCCTCACTGACACCCAGCATAGGACTGTCACCCTGTTGCCACTCCCAAGGACCTGCATGTCAAACACAAGCAACATCACTGTTGTGCTGGGATGAGAAACATGTTTGTTTGTTTTTTAAAGTAAAAACAATGCTATTGAAGGTTTATTCATAAAACCCTGAAGGATTCCAAACACAAAAAGTTCCAACCATCTTACAGAGGTCTGGTCTATAAAAGTAATTTTTAAAAGGAAAAGAAGCCCTCGTTTCATGACAAAGAAAGTCTCAGCTCATCGAGTGTTGTGCAAGATCAGTGTTTTCATGTCCCAGAGCCTGACATTCCTCAATAGGTGGGATGCGATGACTTGGCATTTTGGTAATTGTGCCCATACACGCAGAGGTTTCTGAGCAAGGGACATGGACATGCTTTTAATAAAAAGGAGAAGAAATCAGTAACAGACGAGTGTCCCAGCAGCATGGCAAACTAGTTCAAGTTGTATAATTCTCCTTGGCATTTCCTAAGAGCACAGAGGCACAGCTTGGGGAAGCAAAGCGAGGAGGGAAATCCTAACTGTAGTGCAAAGAGGTCTAAGAGGGAACAGACCAAACTGTGATGCATAAAACTGACCACAGGACCCCTCAACAAGGGTGAGGCCAAGCAGCCGGTATATCACTTGTCGACTCTTGCTCATCATGGCCCTGGAAAGACAGGGTGGTAGGGGACCAGGGATTTCTACTCTAGACCTCCAGGTGCCATGGAGAAGTGTGGCAGAACTCATTCTGCAGTCTTTGCCTAGTCAGTCTGCAAGACAGATCTGTCCTAGGTGGCAAATTGGAGTTACTGAGGTTGGGTGGAGAAGACACTGTGGTAAAATTGGGGGTGGGTGGAAGAGGATTTGCCACTGCAGTTGGGGCTGGATGGAATATCCTTTCACTCTTCATTGATAGGCAGGGGCCAGGGAAACCTAGACACAGCTCTGGGACTCTTGCTTCACTTGTGACATCTGTATCAGGAGAGTGATCACAACTCTATCCCAGGAGAAGGACCCACAATACAGAAGAATCCCCACTCCCTGTTCAGTCTGAGGATCTGAGGGGAAAGTGAGCTTCAGTGGCTGCCTGGGTACATCTTTTGGGAATTCAATGAGGCACAAGGGGGAACAGTCCACATTGGTCACGGTCACTGTGCCATGTGCCATCTGTGTTCTCCAAACTGCACAGGCAGTTTAATTATAGAGGCTTATAAGAGCACAAACGAGGATTATAAAAATGCATCATTCTGGGGTAATCGTCAACATCAGACAACCAAATGTCAAAAGCACTCCGTCAAAGCTACAATGTGAACTCTGCAAATCAGCCCAAGTTAGGAGCCCAGATGAACTCGCTCACGTTACATGAAGCTTTAATGGTTCCCAAATGTTTACGACGCAAGAGCCAACCCAAAGGAATATTTCCACTTACCACATTTCACAAAGTACAATGATTATTTTTAGGGACTCCTCATATATTCTGAGAGAAAACTCTATTCTCATTGATCTCAAAGCACATTATAGATGGACAATCAAGCATTGAAAAAGAACCCTTGCTCCCGCCTCTCTCCTGCCTCTGTGCTTTGTGGGTTCGGAAGGATTGTGAAATCATCTCTGCTGAGAGAAGAAGGAATGAATCTGGGGAGAGGGAACGATAACTGCAGCGGGCCTCATACGCTCAGCGGGTTGATCAGAAGTTTTGCGTTTAAGTGAAGACACTTGCAAAGCTGGCTAATTACACCCTACTCTGGAGTTAATCCACAGACCACTTTGCTCTCCTCATTCCAAACTGAGGCTCAAACAGAAGGAAACTCATTATGGTTGATATCTGGTACAGGGACCACTGGCCTCAATCCAGTGTGAGCACCATATTCATTAGCACATCTGCTTTCAAAATGCGAACAAGTCACAACCCTCTGGGGGGCACAAAATGCCTACTTTCAGAGGGGCAGCAAGGTCCTGGGCTATGGGAGAGCAGGACCTAATAATCTTGGATTCTAGTCCTCATTCCTCTACCTGCTTACTACACCCATGACACTGATCCAATGACTTAAATTCTCAGACCTATTGCCTCCCAACAATAATTCCTGCCCATCTCCTAAGGTGGTTGTGAGGATCAAATAAAATGAAGGTTCCTTTTAAACTTAAAGGCCCTATTAATTTCCAGTATTTATATTCTTGCCTGTGTAAGATGGGGGTAAGACATACTATACATAATATGTTATCTGGATTACAAATCAAGTATGGTGGCCAGAAGGTGCCAGGATTGCTTTCCACAATACTCCTTTGACTGACGCTTCTGCTGCTGCTGATATGGAGCAGAAGCAAGAGTGACAGTGGCAATACCATGATATAGGTATGAAGATGTCACCCAACTGCTGGGAAGGCTTGGTGGTTGGCTATAGATAGAGACCAGACAAAAGAAGGTAGGGAGGAACCAGCCAAAGGAGAAGCAAGGCATCCCCACTTCTCATTCTCTCCTACTGTGCTGGTCAGGGCTCCACTCTGCAGTTAAACCAAGGGTTGGAGTAAGCTGGCCTTGCTCTCACCTCCTTGTCATTCATCTGTTTCCTATTGGGTTGAAAATGGGGTGGTGGTGGTTAAAAGAGCTTCCAGGAGCACATGGCAACAGCCAGTTGGATGGGGAGTCTCAGTACCTGGCAGTGGTTCTCAACCTTCCTAATGCCGCGACCCTTTAATACAGTTCCTCATGTTGTGGTGACCCCCAATTTCATTGTTACAAATTGAACATAATTAAAGCATAGTGATTAATCACAAAAACAATATTTAATTATATGTGTGTTTTCCGATGGTCTTAGGCGACCCCTGTGAAAGGGTCGTTTGACCCCCAAAGGGGTCGCGACCCACAGGTTGAGAACCGCTGTGCTATGGGGTCTTGCCCAGAAGGAATGAGACACCTTAATCTCTGTCTGACACTAGGTTACCATGAAGGTTTTCATAATAAACACTGATGAACTAGAGTTAACCTTTACTTTAACTGGAAGTTACAATTAACTAGGCTGTCTGGTTAATTGAGGGTTAATTAAAAAGGAAAATATACCCTGACTTGCCTCTTTTTTTTAATGCTTTGATCCTTTTGGTTGAAAATCTTTTAAAAATGGGCATCTTCCCTTTTGCTGAAACTCATAGGACATTCTTCATTCACCAAGATTCCTCATATGTAAAGGATTGTGAAGGTCCATGATGTAGTCATTTCTAATTTTGCTGGCATGTGGGAGTAGACCAGTTAGCTGGCAGAGGCACCAGTTTGGCATCTCATACTGAACATACTGTCCTTTGGTCATCGTGAAGGCATGGGCTCTCACAAAGTGAGAAAAATTTTATTTCTTGGTGGAAAATCACCATCAAGTGAGAGAGAAAATTTGAGAATGTGGTTGATGTATCTTGTACAGATAAACATGGGAACCAGATGGTTTTTGATGGGAAAATGTGATTTGGGAGAAAGGAGAAGTCAACATAAATACTTTTGAAGTTGCAAACTTGGGGGTTTGAGGTCTCACATAGCCTTTTTTGAATATTGAGGGTTTACTCTGCAGATAGCAAAACACAACTGGATTTTTGATGACTGAGAATATGGTGGAGCCTCAGAATCATTACCATAGCACTGGGATAAGAGAGACAGATGTAGAGGGTGTGGGAAATTGTGTTCCAACTTCAGAGCAATTGAACAAATAAATTCTTGGTTTGGTCATTACTTATTCCCTGAGCCTAACAGATGAACCTCTAGAGATGAAAACAATACAAACACTTAATTGATTGCTCAGATTTATTACATTCTATTTAATCTTTGAGTTACTGTGTAGCTCTATGAGGAGCTGCTTTACCCAATTAAAAAGAAACTGGTAACTTGTATTTAATTAATGAGAGGTTAAATCTAATGAAAAGTTGTTTTGAAATTTTACATAGAGCATCCTTTGTGTGAACAGAGCCAGAGGGAATATGGTCACCACATGGTAACATTACTAGGCAGATAATGAGGATGGGTTAGTGGTTAGCTAAAGGCAGAGACCACACTGAAAGAAAGGTGGAGGAAAAATAGGATTAAGGCATAATATTCTATTGTTCTTTCCTATGTTTCTCCTGCTGCACTTTTCACCTCTCCATTCTACAGTCAGACAAATGTTGAGGAAGAACTCACATAATCTCTCATCCCATTATTTCTCTATTTACATACACAGATACAACCCTGAGAGCTAAATTCACAAGTGACACCACTGAACTAGCAATGCCTGGGCTATATGTGCAAATGAGTGTTATCTGTTCATTGTGCTGTGCCTTAGGCACCAGAATGCCTGCTGGGAGAGACTGTTCTCATGTGGGACAGTGAAGTGACAGAGACCAAAGGCTCTTGCAAACCTCACTGGATCTATGGGGACCCAAGACACCCATGCATGTTTACCTGGCGAGCCTGCCAGAGAGTCCCCTCTGCTGAAGGCGAAGGTACGAGACACAGACATGGGCACTAAAGAGTCAAGGGCCAAGGGTTTGTGAGTTGTGAAGGGGAAGATAAACACAAAAGGAGAGAGACAAAGAGTGGTGAGACAGTCTGTTCCTGGATCTTCAAAGCATCACATTTCTCTGCAAAAGGAATCCGTGCCTCTGAAAACATGGAGATTGCACCCTCTTACAAAGTCACTCTCCAGAAAGAGGGAAAGGAAAATACTTCCCTGAAGGTCTTCCAAAAAGGTGTATAATACTTTTGAAGGGAAGCAGACCTGCCAAGGACAAGAACAGCAGTGCCCCAGTGGGGCGTGTGCATCCGCAGCAGCATTCTCTCTGAGCCAGCAAATCTCCGGGGGCCCAGCACTGCATTCCCACCAGGCTCTCCCAGCGGCCACATGTATCTGCTCACCAACCAGAGGGCTGAGAGCAGAATGCATGCTCCTGCTAGGGCCATCCTTGAGGAAGCTGTATCCTCCCTGGGACTCCTAGGAACTCCCTCTGTGGAGAAACTGTGTGCTGCTAGAGCAGCGGTTCTCAACCTGTGGGTCACGACCCCTTTGGGGGTCGAACGACCCTTTCACAGGGGTCGCCTAAGACCATCAGAAAACACATATATAATTACATATTGTTTTTGTGATTAATCACTATGCTTTAATTATGTTCAATTTGTAACAATGAAAATACATCCTGCATATCAGATATTTACATGACGATTCATAACAGTAGCAAAATTACAGTTATGAAGTAGCAACGAAAATAATTTTATGGTTGGGGGTCACCACAACATGAGGAACTGTATTAAAGGGTCGCGGCATTAGGAAGGTTGAGAACCACTGTGCTAGAGGCTTGGGAAACAAGAGTGGCAGGCAGCATTTCCAACAATCTTAATGGGAATCAACTTGGTGAATCAACTCATCGTCACTTCTTAGCACTTAAAGTGCTCCAGAGCACCTCTCTCACTGTCCCCCTTTCCTTCTCTCTTTCCCCACCGGGTCTGAAATGGCGCTGGCCATCACTTGGGGCCTGGGTCCTTCCCCACGCTTGACCCTGATCAAGCGGTGTTTCTGCATGGGAATCTGTCTTCACCTCTCTTATATGGTCATTCTGAGTCCCTTCCAAGGAGCTAAATGAAGCCAGTCTGCAGGTGATGGCACATCAAAGTAGGCAGCTTCTGCAGCATCAGATGATTTTACTGAAAGGACCCACAGGTGCAGGGGAGTGTGTGTGTCTGGAGCCCTAGACCTGATAATCGTTTACTCTGATACGAGATATCAAAGGAGACTTGAACAGGCCCTTAATGTTGCGAGATACACGGGAATAAGAAACCCCATAGTCTCAAGAAGAATCTTACACTTCTGGGCTGCAAATTAAATGCATACCCTGGCCAAGCAATCAAAGACTCATTTTCTCCACCTGCACACCCCTGTGGGCTGCTTTTCTGGCTACCCTGAGCTCAGGCCCAGTTCCTCCCGAGAATGCATACCCTGGCCAAGCAATCAGACTCGTTCTCTCCACCTGCACACCCCTGTGGGCTGCCTTTCTGGCTACCCTGAGCTCAGGCCCAGTTCCTCCCGAGTGCCAGGCTCAACATGGTCCTCCTGGGCTCCCTGGCAGTCAGCACCAAGATGAAGGAGACAGTGCAGGCTCTGTTCCCTTTACTCTGCACAGGAAAGCCAGAGTGACTTACTTGTAACCTCGAGTTCAACTCTGAGGCCTTGGTCATGGGCAGTGTTCTGGCAAACTCATCATCCCATTAATCACCTTCAAAGGCTGATAGAACTACAGGCTGGCTTCCAGGACAGGGGCAATTTGCTAAAGTGAGATCCTAAAAGAGTTTACTGCCTTGTGGCTCAGCCTTAAATTCTCCCTTGACCTACAAGCCAAGGTTCTTGGCCAGTGAAAGATGCTGGGTGGCTACACCTGGGGCTGAAAGTCCAGCAGGGACAACTGTAGGGTGTGGCCCAAGCATGTCAAACTCACAGCATGCGGCCCATGATGAATATTTTTGAGGCCCAGTCAATGTAACAGTATGTAAGGAATGTTTTAATAAAAGTTTTGTAACTTAATTTTTACAATATCCTGTTA
>NW_005371709.1:1267725-1288735 GCF_000412655.1 Myotis brandtii
GTCATTAGTCTTGGACTGACTTGTTTGGTGTGTGCAACAGGAAATACTTAGCTTTCAGAGAACAAGAAAAATAGGTCTATTTGTGTTACGCTTATTAATTTGTGCAGTTATTCAGTGTCTGGTAAGTTAATGTTCAAAAAAATATTAATTTTTATTAAAATGTTCTATATTTTATGTTAACGATCATTCATTTATTTCAGCCCTTTGTATTCAGCATGTCTCTATCGAAATAAACCTACGTTTCTATGGAAATTGAAGCTTTTGTTTTTTTGTGGCCCACGTAAACTTAAACCTTGTTTATTTGGCCCGTGTGAGCCTTTGAGTTTGACATGCTTGGTGTGGCTAGTCTTTGGAGTTATTTCACAATTCACTCCACTAAGTGGAGAGGGTTTGGGGGAAGGATGGAAAATGTCTCTATACCCCTTACAGACTAACTCGATTTTTTTCCTCCTGAAGATTTCTAAAGATGCTCAAAAGTGGGGAGAGGAAAAGAGTGTAATGCTTCCTTTTAGTTAACCAGTTCTGAAGGAGAGACCTGTGTTGCAAGTATACTCCCATCTCATTGATAAAATGGAAGGATTCTGATACAAAAAAACTAGAGACAGAAATGAAGGAAAGGAGAAAACCGGATAACATCTTCCTACTACTTTAAACTATATATACTTTTAAAATGTCATCTAAATTAGGTGGGCTGGGGAGTCGTAATTATCCCCTTCCCCCAGAGTTCCCACCTCTTTTGGTCTTCTGGAATAGCCAGAACAGGGCCAACAAGTCTAGGTAAGATTTAGAATCCCGGAAGTTGCTCTACATTGAGCAATGTGATGGGTGGACATCTCCTTTAGAGAACCAAGTCCGGTCCTGGAGCACATCCCTCACCCCCACAGAGTTCTCATTCTGAGTACTGAGAACCTTACTTGAGAGTTGTTGGCTTATATAAGTATACTAATGAACCAGGGTTTTTATTTTACAGATCTCCTTCAACTCATGTTGGGCCACCCCTTGGGTGTGGGTAGCTACTCTAATTTCATTTCAGCCCTATGCTGGGCTAGGATGTGAAATTATACCATAAATTTTTCCAATATTCCCACATAGAGATTGCATTCTGGAACATGATGGCTCTCCAATCTGTATTTCATTGTGTTGTGTGCAATAGTCAGGGCACCGGCATGCATCTATGTAAGTCACCAACATGCTGGGTGATTTGGAGCAAGTCACTTCTTTAGTTTCTCCACGTTAAAACGGTATCTATCTTTCATGTGCCAGGGATTGATATCCAGCGTTGGGACCCTCTGAGAAATCCAATATAAAACACTACGTAAAATGCTTTTTATGATAAGAGAAAACACTCCACTTGGCATTAAAATAGCCACTTTAAACAGTAACAGCTGAAAGCAATGCAAAAGTCAGACCAGTGAGTAAAAATAAATTCTAGAGAAATCATTCTTTCAGCATCACACTTACATCACAATAAATGCCATGCCTTCTAAACACAAGCACAACAATTCTATTTAGGAAACAGCAAGTAGGTAAAGCATAGAAGGGGCAGAGCAAACCAGCCAGCAGCCCCGTGCCAGCCCCCACCACCATCAGCATGCACGGCCAGCTGGCAGACACCTCTCCTCCAGCTGAGATGTGGTGAAGGAGGAAAGAGAAGCAGATAAGCAACATATCGCACCAGCCTGGGACTTGTATCCCAAGATCTTGCAGTCACTTCCTACTGACCCCACAGACACAAGAACGGCATATTAAGTTTTCAAGTAAAGGCCAGTGGGTGAGTTATCACCGCAGAGAAGGAAAGGCCGAACCTCCACCAGAGCACACAAATGTGTGACAATAAATGGCGCCTCCCCTCACAACCTCCCTCCCTGCCGTTCATCACTGTACATGAGCAGAGCAGCAGCAGAAAACATTCCAGACACAGAAACGAAGCCCCTGTGGTCTGCGAGTACCTGGCAAGAAGCAGTGTTCCTGGCAGAGCATTACAGAGAGGCTGCCAGCATTTGTGTGAGCCCCAGCCCCAGCCCAGGCTCAGAGTGCTGGGTCCGGGTCCCCAGAGGGGGCTGAGGCAGGACTACGATGGGGAGCATGAGGGAGGGGTTTGAGAAATACATACGAAAGGCAGAGGATCCAGCCAGGCTTCCCGCCTTCCGCACATCATTATCTGAGGACAGAAAGATGCAACGTGTTTCAGAGGCAATTCAGAAAGTACACCTTCTTATCGAGGGTCTCCCTCTCCCACCCCACCCCCAGCATCAATGAACCTGGAAAAACAACAACACAACACACCAGACAATCAAATGGAAGTGTAAAAAGAAAAATAAACTTGTCTTTTCACACTAAAAAAACCCCCACTATCCATCCCTAACATTTGATAACATTACTGTCTACCATGTACTTCCACGAACAAACTCTCTGAACGAAAAATGAGTCTTATTCCCACTTCATGGAGGAGGACACTAAAGCCCAGGAAGTTACTGGGCTTGCCCAGGGTTCCTAATAGGAGCAAAGACTTGAACCCAGCTGCTTTTTTCTACAATATCCCACTGCTTCCCCAATACGCTATGGCTTGGGAACTGGAATACCTGAGCAAGAAGTGGTCATGATGGCTGGGACACCATAGTAGGTGAAGGCTCCATTCTCGAAGCGAAGGCCTTCCTTACCAACCTCCACCTCCACTTTCCCCTGGAGAAAGAAGGCAGTGTGCTAAGGGTGTGTGCACACACTTCCAGTTCGATTATTGACCACAACCCTAAGCTTCTGTCTGGATAACAAGCAGACTTAAGAGCTGATCACAGGGAAATGTGAATCCTGTCCAGATTTACGTGTCAGAAATAGCACTGCCAGCTTCAGTAGCCCTTTGCAATGAATTAATTGCCTAATTTATAAAGCTGCATCCAGTCACAAATAACCCCGAGCTCTCCTTGCATACTGCAATGGCCTCCCATGATGCAGGCCCAAGCATCAGTTGGCCCAGGGCCCTATGAACGGACTCACTGGCTTGTTCTGAGATGAGACCATCTCTAAATCTGGTTGAAATAAAATCTAATCCTGATTCTGTGTGAAGCTTGTTTAACCCATCACCACTAGTGACGACAGCTTATGTGTAGCATACGGTGTGTGTCTATGGGGCTGACATTGTGTTATGTGCTCGGCATGGTTTCTCATTCAATCGGTCCCACAACCCTATGAGGCCCCTCCTGCCTTCACCTCCAGTTTATAGATGAGTAAATTTTGAGGCTCAGAAAGGTTAAATCACTTAGGTCAAGGTTAGTTAGGAAACGGCAATATTGGAATTTTAAAGCCAGATCTTTCCAATATCTGAATTTACACTCTTGCCACTATATTTTACTTCCTCCAGCTTTGATTTAAAACAGTTACGTTTATATGAAGCATAAAACAGTAAATTGTATGGGTCATTATGTTATTTTTAAAAAAGTGACAGAACCCTTCCTGATTTCCAGCAGTGAAGAATGTGACCCCATTTTGGAGAAGGTCATTTTATTGAGGTTATCTGGAAGAATGGGCATGCGGCACACTACCGTGTCAGAGCAGACGGAGTGCAGGTGGACAGACAAAATAGAGCCCACTTGTAAGTTACTGTAAGTTTAATTAAGATTTTAAGCCAGTCACTGTATTTAGGGTTCAGAAGATATTGTTGGGAAGAGATGGAGGAGTGACAGAGCTAATGGTGGAGCCAGGCCAGGGCGCCAGCAGGATCCAGTGCCGGAACCACGCCCAGCACGCATTTACAGGCCTATCCGGGCACCAGGGCAGAGGTGAGGACCGGGAAGATGCTGCACCGCTCTCACTCGGTCATTAGTTTCCTTCCGTATCCTCTTAAGGAGGAAGCATCAAGGGACTGCAGAGACTGAGAAGTTTCCAAGAGAGTGGACGTGTTCTGTGCGCCTCCAGGTGGAAGTCAGAGATGATGAGATTTCAGATTGACAGAGGGAAAAGCTTTAAATAAGAAGCGTCTGAAGTTTGAGAGAAGGCACAGGACAGGTCCACTTCTGGGCATGTCCAAGCAGAGACAGGAAGGGGTCAGGGATTCTGTGGGACAGCAGTTTTGAAAGTTCAGTCACAGAACCCCTCTGCTGGAGGGGTACCTGCCGCACCCCACCACGAACATCCTTGAGTGGTCAGACTAAACGCCATCAAGATCCCCCCCCCAACCCCCCACTCGTAGGACACCAACCAGTCAAACTTGGCCCCTTCTGTGGGTCACTGACAAACACCCACCCCACCTGGCCTTGCTCCCAGGGCAGCCAGCTGAGTCTTGGGACCCGGCAGTGGGGAGGCATGGCCATTCCTCTCCAGCCTAGGGAGGCCCTTGTCGTGTCCTCAGAGGGACTCGAATGTTCCCACGCACCTGGAGCAGCAGCACAAAGTAGTCCACGGGGCGGCTGCGCTGGTAGAGGTAGTGTTCCGGGGCTTTCTTGTTCTTGTCATCAAACTTCAGCTCCTGGATCACGTGGGGATGTTTCAGGAGCCGGAGTAGGATCTTCTCCGAAAGGTACAGAGACTTAAAGGGCTCCACTTCTAGGGGAGAGTGGGAGGCAGGAAGAATCGGCAGGTGGGAGGAGTCAGGGTGGGCACAACCAGGCCACGTGTCTAGAGCCACCTCCATTCGTGCTCCAGGCATGAGGCTGGAAGGGCTCTTGTGACTCAGGTGAGTGTGTGTGTGTGTGTGGAAGGGCTCTTGTGACTCAGGTGAGTGTGTGTGTGTGTGTGTGTGTGTGTGTGTGTGTGTGTGTGTGTGAGGGTTTAAACCCATGTGTGTCTCAGGCCTTCCCCTGCTCCCTGGGGATGTGTGTCCCTGTATTGGCACCTCAGGAGAAACAAGTCACCATTTTAGAAATGTCAATTTTGTTATTAATTTTCTACTTGACTTTATTTAAAGTTGCATGTGAATTTAAAAAAGAAGGCACTTTTGCCCCACCAGCATGGCTCAGTGGTTGAGTGTTGACCCACGCACGAGGCGGTCGCTGGTTTGACTCCTGGTTAGGGCACATGCCAGGTTTGTGGGCTCAGTCCCTGGTAGGGGACATGCAGGGGGCAGTCAGTCAATGTTTTTCTGTCATCGATGTTTTTGTCTCTCTCTCCCTCTCCTTTCCTCTCTCTCTAAAAAATCAATACAAATAAAAAAAAAAGAAGGCAATTTTGCTATTTGTGACAACATGGATGAACCTGGAGGATACTATGCTAAGTGAGATAAGCCAGACACAGAAGGACAAACATTGCATGATATCACTTATATGACGAATTTAAAATAGTCAAACTCATAGAAGCAGAGGACAAAAAGGTGATTGCCTGGGGTGGTGGGAGGGTGAGGGAAGGGTGGGATTAGTCAAAGTTTCAGTTATGCCAGAAGAATAAACCTTAGAGATCTACCACACAGCACAGTGCCCACAGTTAACAATACTGTATTGTATACTTAAAAGTTTACTCAGAGGTTAGATCTTATATTAACAGAGAAAAATAACAATAGAGTGGGAGGAAAACTTTTGGAGGAGATGGACATAGTTATGGCATAGATTGTGGTGATAGTTTCACTTATTTCCAAACACATCAAATTGTATACATTAAATATGTACCGTTTTGTGTGTGTCACTTATACCTCAATAAAGTGGTTAAAAAAACAGAGTTGGGCATGGCTAAGTAAGCATGTAAACAGCAAAACTTTCACTGTAATGATCAAGTGAAATACAGAGAATTTAATCTGACTTATTTGTGACATATCTGTTGAAAGAAATGAAATTCCAAGCTAATAGAAATGGTAATTATTTAAGTGATATGTTCTCAATAATGTGTAGCATCCTTGCATCAAATTTATAAGTTAACAGATATTATATTATATCATACTGTAACATTAAAAGATACAGCTGCTTTACTCTAGGAAATCAGTCAGTAGTTAAAAGAAATCTGTATTCAGAACTAGATAACATGTTGAAAACTCTACTTTTAAGAATTGCAACATAAAGTTTTCTACTTTTTTTTAACACCTGGAATAGTACTAGTACTCATCATATAGTCAATAATCATATGCTGGATCAATTAAATATTGCACTTTGTAAAGGGTGTGCATTTGAGGTCTGCACATTAATTAGGCCTGTGTGAGAAGGTCAGAGGGTTCAAAGACAAACTTTACCTTCTTCACAAGTTTATCTTTGGATCCTCTTACTTTTTTTTTCTTTCTAAAGATCCCAAGATTCACAATCCACTTCCATATTTTAAGAACTCGTATCTCTATATGATCTCTGGAGGGTACTGGACCCCAGGGCCTTTTTGCTGGATAGGACAATGCCTTTCCCTCCCCCCACAGATCGTTTGGGGCACCCCAAATCCAACAGGATGCAGGTCGGCCTCTGTCTCCCACCAAGAAGCAAGTGGAGGAAGGGAAAAGTGTAGCAGTGGTTTCTTTAGCTTTTTTTCTTGAGTAGAAGATCAACAAGCAGAGTTGGGTTGTATTCATTCCCTCCCTAGAAGATCAGGCGGGGACTGGCACTGACAGTATGTGGCATCCTGTCACCCTTGCCTGAGGCAAATCTCCTCTCCTGGAACAGTGGTTCTCAGTCTTACACTGGAATTAGGTCACAAAGTATTAAAAATGATTGGTGCATGGGTCCTGCCCTCCAGATTCTGCCTGGGGTGGAGACACGGTGGGCAGAGTCATACCTGTGGCCATGAAGCGGTGTGTGGCCAGCAGAAGCTGTGGGGAGACCTTCACTCTCATCTCCGAGTCAGAAAGCTTAAACAAGGAGAAGTCATGTCGCTTCCTCTCCCGGTGCGGGACCCTCTGCTTTTTCCGATTGTCGGCTGCGGGGATCACAGGGGACAGAATGCAGCAACTCAGAATCACTGTTGGTTTTTGGAGGTTTTCCCAGAGTTATGGGGGACAGGCAGGTCCTCTGAGACCACCTGAATTTCTGCAGTGTCAACTGTAGATGACATTACCTCTCCGAGGGAGTGAAAGGATGTTGATCAATAGGGACAGAAGGTGAGAGGTGCTGTAATTGTCTCAGTGTTATCTACACTTAGGTGGTGCACGGTGGAAAAGGGGAAAGGGTGGCCTGGGACTCCCAAGGTCAGGGTTCTCGAGCTGGTCCCCTATTTATGAGCTGTGCAACCATCAGAATGTTTGTTTGTTTTAATCTATACAACGAGGTTAATAATTAATAACTCTTCTACTCATCTCTTGAGTTATTATGAGACTTGAACCAAAAGCTACCTGTGAAGTACTTACAAAAAGGCATTCAAACATCAGGGACTTGCATTCTCAGCATCTAGGGATTTGGGAGTCCCAGAGGGTTTGTGCCTCTGCCCCTCTTCTGTCCCCAGAGCTGGGCTCACCTGGTCTCTTCCTGATTTTAACCATGCTCTGAGCAGAACTGGAGGCATGCCACCTCCTTTTCCCACTCACAATTCTCCTGCTTCAACCTTGACCCCTCTGCGGGGAGAGAATTGGGGAGGAAAAGGGATTGCTGTCCCATGAGCTGAAATTCGGAGGAAACACTTCCTGGTTTAGGGATTCCCATGGATTTAGATAACACTCCCATTCTAGAGACAACTTTGTAACATTTGCAAGGAAAGCTTTGATAAGACTGGGTAACCAAAAGCAGTCACTATCTGCATGGAGGAGTCCATATCGTTCCTGTGGGAGAGTGGGTAGGAAGGTGAGGAGACCAGAAAGGAGGGAGCAGGGTCAGAAGCAGGGACAGGAGCCAGGGGTGGGGAAGGGAGAAGAAACCAGAACTAGATAACATGTTGAAAACTCTACTTTTAAGAATTGCAACATAAAGTTTTCTACTTTTTTTTAACACCTGGAATAGTACTAGTACTCATCATATAGTCAATAATCATATGCTGGATCAATTAAATATTGCACTTTGTAAAGGGTGTGCATTTGAGGTCTGCACATTAATTAGGCCTGTGTGAGAAGGTCAGAGGGTTCAAAGACAAACTTTACCTTCTTCACAAGTTTATCTTTGGATCCTCTTACTTTTTTTTTCTTTCTAAAGATCCCAAGATTCACAATCCACTTCCATATTTTAAGAACTCGTATCTCTATATGATCTCTGGAGGGTACTGGACCCCAGGGCCTTTTTGCTGGATAGGACAATGCCTTTCCCTCCCCCCACAGATCGTTTGGGGCACCCCAAATCCAACAGGATGCAGGTCGGCCTCTGTCTCCCACCAAGAAGCAAGTGGAGGAAGGGAAAAGTGTAGCAGTGGTTTCTTTAGCTTTTTTTCTTGAGTAGAAGATCAACAAGCAGAGTTGGGATGTATTCATTCCCTCCCTAGAAGATCAGGCGGGGACTGGCACTGACAGTATGTGGCATCCTGTCACCCTTGCCTGAGGCAATCTCCTCTCCTGGAACAGTGGTTCTCAGTCTTACACTGGAATTAGGTCACGAAGTATTAAAAATGATTGGTGCATGGGCCCCGCCCTCCAGATTCTGCCTGGGATGGAGACACGGTGGGCAGGGTCATACCTGTGGCCATGAAGCGGTGTGTGGCCAGCAGAAGCTGTGGGGAGACCTTCACTCGCATCTCCGAGTCAGAAAGCTTAAACAAGGAGAAGTCATGTCGCTTCCTCTCCCGGTGCGGGACCCTCTGCTTTTTCCGATTGTCGGCTGCGGGGATCACAGGGGACAGAATGCAGCAACTCAGAATCACTGTTGGTTTTTGGAGGTTTTCCCAGAGTTATGGGGGACAGGCAGGTCCTCTGAGACCACCTGAATTTCTGCAGTGTCAACTGTAGATGACATTACCTCTCCGAGGGAGTGAAAGGATGTTGATCAGGGACAGGTGAGAGGTGGTGTAATTGTCTCAGTGTTATCTACATTTAGGTGGTGCACGGTGGAAAAGGGGAAAGGGTGGCCTGGGACTCCCAAGGTCAGGGTTCTTGAGCTGGTCCCCTATTTATGAGCTGTGCAACCATCAGAATGTTTGTTTGTTTTAATCTATACAACGAGGTTAATAATTAATAACTTTTCTACTCATCTCGTGAGTTATTATGAGACTTGAACCAAAAGCTACCTGTGAAGTACTTACAAAAAGGCATTCAAACATCAGGGACTTGCATTCTCAGCATCTAGGGATTTGGGAGTCCCAGAGGGTTTGTGCCTCTGCCCCTCTTCTGTCCCCAGAGCTGGGCTCACCTGGTCTCTTCCTGATTTTAACCATGCTCTGAGCAGAACTGGAGGCATGCCACCTCCTTTTCCCACTCACAATTCTCCTGCTTCAACCTTGACCCCTCTGCGGGGAGAGAATTGGGGAGGAAAAGGGATTGCTGTCCCATGAGCTGAAATTCGGAGGAAACACTTCCTGGTTTAGGGATTCCCATGGATTTAGATAACACTCCCATTCTAGAGACAACTTTGTAACATTTGCAAGGAAAGCTTTGATAAGACTGGGTAACCAAAAGCAGTCACTATCTGCATGGAGGAGTCCATATCGTTCCTGTGGGAGAGTGGGTAGGAAGGTGAGGAGACCAGAAAGGAGGGAGCAGGGTCAGAAGCAGGGACAGGAGCCAGGGGTGGGGAAGGGAGAAGAAACCAGCTGGAAGGGCTGAAAAAAACATAAGGGAGAAGAGCAGTGTGTAAGAAGGGATGTTGAAGGTTTGGCTTGGGTTTCGGTATGAAATCTCAGGTCAGTCTCCACTGCGCACGAAGTTTTGGTGTAAGTAGATTGTTGAGTGGAATCCCAGGGTGTGTTGGGGTCTGTATCTGGGTGGTTAAAGAGACAAAACAGGAACAACACAGGACAGAATCAAGGGCAGAGTGGCCACCTCAGGTATACTTTGTTTCCTTTAGTTCCTTTTTCATCCAAAGGCCAGGAGGTCTCCTTTTCATAGTCTTCGTTCCTGAAGGTTCTGTCCTGATAAACATTTAGCTAGCACAGCTATTTTCAACCAGTGCACTGCAAGAATTTTTAAAACATGCAATGCCTGACTACTTAGTCAGGGACACTGACCTCTTTTCCCTTAGATTATACTGTAAAATTAAAAAATGACAATAGCCAATACAACAATAGTTGTCTGGTGTGTCTCCTTTTCATAGTCTTCGTTCCTGAAGGTTCTGTACTGATAAACATTTAGCTAGCACAGCAATTTTCAACCAGTGCGCTGCAAGTATTTTTAAAACATGCAATGCCTGACTACTTAGTCAGAGACACTGACCTCTTAGATTATACTGTAAAATTAAAAAATGACAATAGCCAATACAAAAATAGTTGTCTGGTGTGAATGAATCAAAATTATAGCTATTTTTTTTTTGTCAACTCGGCCCAAAATATAATTAGTTTATGTGTGCCACGAGATAAAAAAGGGTGAAAATCTTTGAGCTAGCATGTTCTCAGGGACCCAGGTAATTCAAGCCAGAGTACCCTGCCATGCCTGCACCTGGCATTAGGGAGCTGACACACAGAATGCATGGGCTTGATATACACTCTTTCACACTGTCTATCACACTAAGCCAGCTCTGAGAGTCACAGAGGAAAAGCAGATGACCTTGGACAACAGCCAACGCCATGCACTTACTGTAGAGGTCAGTTTCGTCCAGGATCTCTGACTTGATGATCTCCTCTATGATGTCCTCCAGTGTGACAATGCCCATCACCTCATAGAAGGGGTCCCCTTCTCCCTCATTATTCACCCGCTGGACAATGGCCAGGTGAGATTTTCCTAGAGAACAAATGAAATCACAGTTAAGCATCTGGGATGTTTTCAGAGACCCTTCCTTAGGGAGAAAATTATACGATGTTGCTTTCTGACTGATCTCAGGACTGACCCACCCCAGGACCTCCTTAAAGTTTGTATACAAGCCTATATAAATGGAAACTATACTTTTACATCTGTTTCTTTTTAGGAAAGTTACCTAATATAAGGGGTTGGCAAAAGTAGGTTTACAGTTTCTCATATGGAAAAAGACATGCAGGGTATGATGATTACAAAACGTTGCTTTCTGACTAATCTCAGGACTGACCCATCCCAGGACCTCCTTAAAATACGAAGTTTGTATACAAGCCTATATAAAAACAAACTATACTTTTACATCTCTGTTTCTTTTTTAGGAAAGTTACCTAATATAAGGGGTTGGCAAAAGTAGGTTTACAGTTTCTCATATGGAAAAAGACATGCAGGGTATGATGATTACAATAGCTTTATTAACTCAGTGTTTTGCGCACTCACAAGTATAAACCTACTTCTGTCCACCCTGTACACAAAGTCAGTTAAATTTTTCTCCTTTTAACTTTCACATATTAGCAAGCACAGTCGACCTTTGGACAATTTGGGGGTTAGGGGCACTGATGCCTGCACGGTTGAAAATCCACGAGTAAATTTTGACTCTACAGTCAGCCCTTTGCACCGTGGATTCAACCAACTGCTGACTGAAACAGGACTGGGAATGGGAAAATACTGTTTTTGAGCTGGAGTGGGTTGAATCTGCAGATGCAAAAACCATGGATACGAAGGGCCAAATATATTTACTGAAAAACATCTGCATGTAAGTGGACCCACGAAGTTCAAACCGATGTTATTCAGGGGTTAACTGTACTAGTATATCTAAGCTAAAGAAGGATGAATAGAGCTATTGAAAGACCAAGAACTTGGAGTCAAAGAATTAGGTTAGAAGCCTTTTCCTCTTCCAACTTCCCCCATCCCATACCCCTTAACTATCCCAGTTACCATTTGTGCAACTGATCCTCATCTAATTATTTGACCTCTCCGAGTCCTGATCTTCTCATCTAGAATCAGGGGGAAATACCAGTATGGTGATTTTAAAACATGCCTCCAAATTCTTTGATAGGCTTCCCATCAAGAAGTGTGGTCTCTATCCCCTTCCCTTGAGTCTGAGCAGGTTGTGACGCTTTAACAAGTAGAGAACAGGGAAGTGTTTGCTATGAGACTGCTGGGGCTAAGTCATAAAGGTCATGCGGTTTCTGCTGCAGAAACACTCTAAGTGAGAAGTATGATGACTACCATGGTGTAGAAACCACATGTTCCAGCTGAGCCTGGCCTTCCAGCCATCCCATCAAGGTGCCAGCCAGATTTTAGCAAAGAAGCCACCATGGCAGGGGATCTGTGATCTTAGTTGATTCAGCTCTGCTTTCAAGTCATCTCCAGCTGCTGGCTTAGACATTGCAAAGCTGAGGTAAGCAATTCCCACTGTACCTTGTCCAAATGCCTGATTCACAGAATAAAATGTACCCATAAGGCATTTTGAAGCTCAAATGACCTAGTGGGTATGTGAAAGCACTCTGTAAATTGTAATGTGTCACAGGCAGTTCATTTTTATTGTCCAACAACTGAATAATAATAGTTAACATTTATTGAGCTCTATCTACATACCAGGCATTGTTCAGAGAACTTTCTAGATATTGATTCATTTGATCCTCATAACAACCCTCAAGATGAATACTATCATTATCCCCATTTTACAGAGGAAAGAACTGAGGCACAGAATGGTTATGTAAGATGCCTAACGTTACACAGTCACTCATAAATGGCAGAGCTGGATTGCAAATCCAGGTAATTGGGTTCAATCCTAACCTAGGGAATGAGTCTTACCTACAGTCTTCCTTCACCTTGGTTTGTTTTCATCTGCTGATTCATGCTTTATCAGTGTTACTTTTTATAAGCTTATGCTTGGTCATTGCTATCAGATAAGAGGAGTAGTCAGCTTGCTGGACGCATAATTAACCACTACAATTTAAATACATGAACTTCTGTGTCAAATACTTCTAATCACACGAAAGCTACCTATTGGAATTTTTAATGGAAAATATGGCATTTCTTTCAATAATGGTTTATAATTTCTTCTCCACATTTAACCCATCCTTTGACTTACTCCCAAACTGATCTGATCATGCCCCCGCCCTGCTCAAAACGCCCCCATGGCTCCCTAGTGTGCAGAGCATCAAAGCTAGACTCATGAGTTGGGTATAATCAAGAGTGTAAAATGCGGCTCTTCCCTATCTTCCTATAAATTCCTAATTATTCTATATTCTAGGTTACCTCTACTTCCTCAACGTCCTCCATCTCCACTTTCGAAGTCTTCACGCACAGTTTCCTTCTCCCATTCCAGCTCCACTGGTCCTTCAAGTTTCAGCTCACATGCCAGCTCCTCAAGAAAGCTCTCCCGGATCTTCCCCATTCTGAATCTGAACCAACCTCTCCTTGCCCGTGTTTCTAAGCCCCTGATAACTCTGTTAGAGCATTTGTCATACAAGTTGCTCCTTCTTATTACTAGCAATGTGTGTGACCTCTACTGGACTGTTTATCTTCCTCAGATCATCAGCTCCTTCAGGACATTAGACTTAGATAGGTTACCTCCCATATAACAGGCAGCCAGCAAATTTCTGATGACCTGAGCTAAGATGGAATAAAAATCCATAGTGGACATAATATATGATGTTAAGACCAGACACTAAAACCTTTACTTTTTGATAAAATATAATGTGTTTAAATTAAAATTTAAATTCTGACTCAGTGGTTCTAAAATTATCCTTCTTTGAAACAACTATCCTATCCAACTGGACTGAAGGGTTTTGTAGTTTAACTTAGGGTATACTGATTATTAGAAAAAACTTAAAGTTTTTTCACCCCAACACAGTGTTCTTACACGTATGGCAGCTGTTCACACTTTTCTGCTAACATGTACTAGCAGATGACAAAAAAATAACTACTATAATGGAAAGACTTGAAAAAGTGATTTCTTAAGATTACTTTCTATAATTGGATAACTTTTTATTGTGGAGCCCAAAATATATATATAACACAGCCATACTTCCTACCACTAAGAGATCAATTCATATGATGGGATTAAATAAAATAACATTTTATGATGTTTCACACAAAATACCATATATTCCATGTGAAAAATCTCCCATTGGTCTATACTTTAGAAGATAAATTTGAGGATACACTATATGATTACCAGGGAATAGAGAGTTTAAATCCTAATTATGTAATATCAAGACAATGTACTTATATAATCTATTTAGAAACATTATATAATCCATAATCAGCCTTCACGATTCCCTCAAGTGCCTGTAGAGATCTACAAACACATGAAGAAGTCATTCTTTCTTGGGTACAGACTGGAACAGGAATCAGCAATCACATAACCCTGTTCTGAGCTGACATTCACAGGGACAAGGAAACCAGATGTTCCCATGACACCCGTTCCTGAGGTCCCTCCTTTCTCAAAAAGGTTGGCCTTTGAGAGACTTGTCTTCCTGTACCCCTCCTCTTCCTCGGCTCCAGAAGTGATGGGGATGGCCCAAAGTGAAGCCAGTCTTGAGACATGGATAAGTTAGTCACTCCCTCCTGCCACAGCACTTTGAACATACCTCTTTAACTGAAATTTATAAGTACATTAATAGATATTATTATTATAGTAGCAGCTACTATTTGCTATATACACTTTAGGGGCCAGGCACAGTACTAAGCATCATACCCACATTATTTCACCATGTTGCTGTTCTCTACTTATGCATGATCCCCCCCCCCCACTATGAGGCAACAGCTATGTTCTACTTATCTCTGTTTTCCCAGAATCTAGGATAGCACCTGGCATAGAGAGAGGACTCCATAAATAATGGATGATAACTGGATATCTACATGCAAAAGAATAAAGTTGGATGCCTATGCCATACTACACACAGACATTAATTTGAAATGGACCAAATGCCTAAATGTAAGAGTGAAAACTATAAAACTCTTAGAGAAAAACATAGGAGTCAATCTTTGTGACCTTGGAGTAGGAAATGGTTTTTTAGATAAGACACCAAAAGTGTAAGTAACCAAAGGAAAAAATATGTATAAACAGGACTTCATCAAAATTAAAAAGGGGCACCATCAAAAGAAAGTGAAAGACAACTTATAGAATGGGAGAAAATATTTGCAAATCATATATTTGATAGGGAGCTTGTATCCAGAATATGCTAAAGAAAATTTACAACTAATAAAAATACAACTCAATAAAAAAGTGAGTAAAGGATGCAAATAAAGATTTATCCAAGAAGATATACAACTGGCCAATAAGCAACAAATATTGATGAGGATGTGGCTTAAATTTTGACTATTCCCCTCCTCCGCCCTTCTAAGGGAACCATGCTCTTTCTGGTTGAGCTGTCCCTGTGTAAACTAGCAGAATTTTTCAAGTGCCGTCTCACAACTATTAGTTCATTAACTTCAGTTTCCTTCCAACTTACTAGAAAAGCAGGATGCCTGGTAATTAATTTAGGCTAAAAATGATGAAATCATTAAAATTTATACAGAACTTCACAATTTGTCAAGCATCTCTCGAGAACTTAGTTAGAAATGCAAATTCTCAGGCCCCACCCCAGACCTAGTAAATCAGAATCTCTGAGGGTTCCGTCCATTAATAAGCTTTACAGCTGGTTCTGATGCAGGCTAAAGTTTGAAAACCACTGGTTTATGGGGAGGTTCTGTGGTACTCTGGTTAGGTGTCAGATGACCTATTAATGAGGAAGAGAAACAAGCACTGAGCTGTCTAGTTAAATCCTGGTCCTTTTGGTAACCTTGGTGTAAGTCACAAGATGCTAAGTACTCCTGAAAAGACAGAAAAGAACCTCCTCAGAGAGTAGCTGCAGGGCAAGCTGATGAATGCTCTCTCATATGATGTGGTGGTTAAGGTATTTTGTTGACATGGGAAAGAGAATGGTGGTTGACTGTTTAATACTGAGCTTGGAAAGGGGTTTCTTGTAGTTTTTGTGTCAATCTCCTTTAAGACAAGCTTGAGGTACTACACTATCTATTAGGCTCTTGCTGTGTCTGAGGTCAATAAAATTTCCTACTACTGAAAGTCAAACTAGTCTTTTCTGTTGCCCCAAGAATCCAAAGGGTGTTCTATCTCACCACCCAACCTACAGGTCAGATTTCTTAGAAGGGCGACTAGGTTTGTAGATGCTTTTAAAGCAGTGGTTTTCAACTGGGGCTGACTTTGTCCCCCAAGGATATTTGGCAATGTCTGGAGACAATTTGGGGTGGGGGATGCTACTGATATCTAGTGAGTGGAGGCCGGGGAAGCCTCATAACAAGGAATGTCAATAGTACTGAGGTTGGAAACCTTGCTTTAAAGAGACAGAAAGTTAGAGAGTGGCAGAAACATTACAACTGCATTTTGGTACTTAAATAAATATCTTCTGACATGTCTTTAATAAATATAGCCTCTAAATGGTTTAGGCACGTCCACAGAGAAGAGCTTCCAAGGACCCTATTAGTATACTTCTTATGCTTTGAACAAAAAAAAGCAAATAATTGATTTGCTTCCCCTCTCTTTCAAAAATAGCTACAGTACTTTGGTAAAGTAAAGTGTTCCCAAGATAAAATACAGAAGCTTGGAAGTAAACATATTGCTTAGAAATATAGAATTAAGGAAAGCAGAGACCATTTTATGGTTTTATGGTTTCTGCTTCACTTATGACCTTCACCTTGTAAAATACAGTGTTTTTTTTTTTTTTTTATTCTCCCTGGTGTCCCTGCAGCATCTTTTATTCATTTGGTAGAAAGTATTGAATGCCTATTCTTTTGTACCTTGGTCTTGGTGACCTTCTACCACTCAAAGTGTATTCCTTGGAGGAGCAGCATTGAATATCACCTGGGCCTCTGTTCAACATGCAGATTCTTGGGTCCACCCCTGACCTACAGAATCAGGATCTTGGGTGGTGAGGTGGGGCCCAGATAGCTGTTTTAATGATATCCCAAGTGATTCGTAGACACGCTAAAGTTTGAGAGGCACTGCGCTTGACACTTGCTACCAGAGGAACTGGTATCACCTGGGAGCTTGTGACGGATGCAGAAGTTCGGCCTCAGTCCCAGCATAGTCCAGGCATTGGGATGTTTAAAAATTCTTCTGGAGACGCCAGTGGGCAGTTGTAGTTAAGAACCTCCGCTCCAGCCTGGTGGGCCTGAGTGAGCGTTGACCTATGAAGCAGGAGGTCACGGTTCAATTCCCTGTCAGGGCACCTGCCTGAGTTGTGGGCTCAATCCCCAGTGTGGAGAGTGCTGCAGACAGACAACCAATGATTCTCTCTCATCATTTATGTTTCTATCTCTCTCTCCTCCCTTCCTCTCCGAAATCAATAAAACTATATTAAAAAAAGAACCTCTACTCCAGTCCTTGATCCTCTGTTCTTCTTTCCCCTCTCTGTTAATGATCCCAGCAGAGCCCATCACTTTAAGTATCACCATTACCTCTTTCCTGAGAACTAAATTGGTATCTTAATATCAGTGCCTATTTTGAACTCTCATCCTGTTTTAGACATTTTTGCCTGAGCTGTCCCCTGGTCTCATCAGAATCATTTATCCAAACAGGAACACATGATCTTCAAGCGCCATCATTCCAGCTCTTCCTCCCTCTTTGCTATAATAAGTGGCACCATCAACTTTCTAGTCACCCAGAGTCAAAACCTAGGAGTCATTTTTAACCTTCTTTTCATTTGCTCCTATTTAGAAGAAATCCTCACATTCTTCCAATTTGTATTTTCTTCATTCTTTCAACAGAACTTATTGAATGCCTACTATGTGCCAAGCACTTTTCTAGGTGCTAGAAATACAGCAATGAACACAATGGACAAAGTAATGTTCCTCTGCAGCTTGCATTCTAGTAAATGGGGGTGAGAGAGAACAAGCCAGATAAAATCTATTGCGCAGTGCTAAGAGGAAAAGCAAAGCAGGGAAGGGGGATGAGGGAGTGTGTGGGAGTGAGCTAGTAGGTGTTACAATTTTAGGTAGGGGAGGCCGGGGAAGAACTCCCTGAGAAGGTGATATTTGAATAAAGATCTGAAGGTGGTTAGGTAGGGAGCCCTGTGGATATCTGGGGGATATCTTGGCAGTAGAACAAAATGCAAAGGCCATGAGAGTTGGAATTGTAACTGATGTGCTTAAGGAATGGCAACCGGGTGATTGCAGAGTGTGGGAGAAGACAGCGGCTCCCACTCTGAGTGAAATAAAGCCATTATAGAGTTTTGTGCCTTTTTAAGTTTGTTTTTTGGCAAAATTGGTGACATGATCTGACTTATGTTTTAAAAGGATCACTCTAGCAATTATGTTAAGAATGGACACAAAGTGGGCAAAGGTGAAGCAGAGAGGCCTCACAGGAAATTCTGGCATACATCTAAGTGAGAGATGGTGGCGGCTTGGACTGGGATGGTGGCAGTGAGGTGGTGAGATGTAGACAGATTCTCTGCATATGCTGAAAGCAGAGCCTATGTGAGGGACTGACTGTGGGGAAAGAAAGAGAACTTTGGGCCTGAACAACTGCAAGAATGGAACTGCAATTTTCAGAGTTTGGGAATATTGTGTGAGAAGTAAGTTTGGCAAAGAGAGCAGAAGCTCAGTTTTGGACAGGCTTAAGGTTGAGATGCCTTTTAGACCTCCAAGTGGAGATATCACGTAGCAGTTGGACATACAAGTCTCAAGTTGGCAATATCTTTGGTAGAATGAATGAAATAACCAAGGGAGTGAGAATAGACAAAGAGATCCTCTTTTGAGTCCTGGAGAATTCCAACATTTAGAGGTCACAGAAATGCAACTTTAATGCAACAGATATTTGAGCATCTGATATAGAGAGGCCCTGCTCCAAGTGCTGGGGACATATCTATGAATATGATGTAGGAGGAATTAACAAAGCAGACTGAGAAGGAGCATCCACAAGGTAATGAAGTCTCAGATTTTTACCCTCTTCCAATTGTAAGTTTATGTAGTCCTTAATTTCTACTTCCTCACTACATCCTGACTGACTGTTCTGATATCCTAAGCAATCCTCCTTTTTTGTTTTTTTCCAGCTCTAGTCCATCCTAGTCATTTATGAGGTTATTCCCCATCTCAGTAACATCTTCCAGTTACCAGGGAGGACCATTTCTGAAGTCTTCTTGTTGCCATTAAAGGCCTCTGTGGTTTCTGGTATATATCTTGCTTTCTTTTCCACCACTCTATCAAAATGTACTGTGCTCATTTGCCATTCAAAAACTAACTGGTGTAAGGATACTTAGCTAATAAATGGTAGAGCCAATATCTGAATTCAGGGAATTAAATAGGACCCATCCTAGCTGGGGTTTGTGGAAAACTTCAAGGCATACTAACCAAAAATGGGTACTTTAACCCCAGGCCTCTCGGACTCAGAACTGGTCTTAGAGGCTGCCCCTGAGGCCAGTTTGTCTCTCTCCAGCTTCAACTACCCATAACCAGGATCCCCTGCTTAAAAATCACCACGATGACCCCAGAATCTGGTTAAGCTTTGGCTAATGGAGACATTCTCAGGCCATAAACCAACCTCAGAATGAGAAAGATACATTGAAAGGTAAACAGGGCTGGTCTTAGTTGTCCACAGAGTACTTAATTTTGGGACAGCCGAGGGGGTGTGGTCAAACTAGGCTGGTCCCTGCGAGAAGTAAGCCAGACAAAACCCACTTGAAGGTTCTCATTTACGTGAAGGCCACCTACAGCTTCTCCAGTGATCTCCATACTGTTTCTGATCTAACCCAAGCTGACCTGAGAGCACAGGTTAACATTCACCCCATTTTCCAGTGTTTGCCATAGTGGTGATTGCCAGTGTTCAGTGGGTGCATATATTCATCATACCTTTGCAAAATGGGGATTGTTATTACTGATCTGTGAACAAGAAAACTGAGACTCAGAAAAATAAAGTGACTTGCCCCAGGCCCAGAGTTAAGTAGCAAAACCAGGAAACACACCCAAGTCTGTCTGACTCCACAGCCTTGCTCTTCCCAACACACCTTGCAGACTCCACATTTCACGCCAAATCTCAGGTTTCCTATCTTGGATGTATTTAAAAGCAATGAAACTTATTTTGTAAAGGTCCTGAGCCTGGAGGAAAGTACTATACAGAGCAATTGCCCAGCACCTCACTAGTGAATTAGCGAGGGAGGTGGAGGGCTTTGAACGGGGAAGGGGAAAGGAGTCACAGTCCCACCTCTTCACCATACTTTTGTCTTCTGGTCCAACCCTTCCAGTATTTTGCCTGGCATTTCATTTTAGTGGATTGCTTTGAAGGCTTTCATTGATCTGATGTTTTTGTGTTTTGTTTTTTTATTTGCCTGGATGCCTGCGGAAGGGCAGAGTGATGGGTGAAGAAACCTAATGCTAACTGATGACAGGATAAAAGAAATGTAAGGATATTGCCAGAACTCAATTTAGGTTCCTGGGCCCTATCCAAAGTAAACAGCTCTCAGTTTTGTTTATTCTATACAGTGACTTTTACATGGGCTGGATCAGCACTGGCTATACAAAATGTCTAACTAGATACTATTCATGTAACTAGACCAGTGAGGTAAGAAGCAAATGGTGGAGTGTCCTGAGGGCTCTACAGGCATTATCTTTAGCCTTTGCAGTAAACTTAAAATGTAGTACCTTTATTCTCATTTTAGGAAGAAGGAAGATAAGCCTCATTCGAAGTGGTACAGGAACCTGCCCCAATCATACAGCTAGTAAAAGGAGGAGCTGGGATCTGAGCCCAGGTGTCTACATCTCTCTGTGGCTCCACTGTCAGAGGTGGCAAGTCACAGATGTGGCTTCTGGTTCTGCCTCAGTCACTAACATTGAGCAGGACACTTGTGTCTCCAGATCCCAGGTGCCTCATATACAAAAAAGGGATAAATTCTACTGACTTCACATGCATGGTTAGCAAATGAGCTACTGTTTTGGAAAGATCTTTGCCAGTGTAAAGGCTTTGCAACTCAAGAGCTTATCATGGCTATTTTTATTAGTCTTTTCTGTGCCTTCGTTTTCTCCACCTTAAAATGAAAGGATGGGACCAGATGTTCCCCAAGGTGCCTTTTCTGGTTCTATAATACTATCTATCTACACTAATAAAAGAGAAACATGGTAATTAGCGTACGACCGCTACCCTTCCCATTGGCTAATCAGCATATCCTTATGCAAATTAACTGTCAGCCAAGATGGCGGCCGGCAGCCATGCACTGAAGCGAGCAGGGAGGCTTGCTTGCTCCAGTGACAGCG
>NW_005371709.1:1288854-1291019 GCF_000412655.1 Myotis brandtii
TGCCTGTGTCCATGCACTTTTTCATACCCTCCTCTTGGTCCGCCTGTCCTTCGGTGCCCACAATATCATCACCCACTTCTTCTGTGAGCTCACTGTGCTGCTGAAGCTGAGCTGCTCTGACATCTCCCTCAATGAGCTGGTCCTATTCACTGAGGGAGGAATGCTTTACTTCCTGCTTTTGTGTGTTATTTTAGGCTCCTATATCCGTATAGGGACCATCATCCTAAGGGTGCCCTCCACTAAGAGACTCTTTAAAGCCTTTTCCACCTGTGGCTCCCATCTCACTGTGGTGTCTTTATACTATGGGACAGCGGCAGGTGTTTACTTTTTCTCCTCATCATGGGGTTCTAAAGACATAATTGCTTCAGTCATGTACACGGTACTTACCCCCATGCTGAACCCCTTCATCTACAGCCTGAGGAATAGAGATATAAAACAGGCCTTAGAGATGTGTGTCAATAGAGTTAAGCTCTTTAACTGGTAATCACTAAATCCTCTTGTTGCAGTCAGGAGCACAGTGAGACAGATAGTCTATAATTATTGTACAGTCAACATCTCCATATAATCTTAGAATATGCATTCTGTTGTTATGTACAAGTGCTGTTAATATTCAATTTGGTCAAATTTGCTACTTGGGTTGTTAATAATCCTTTATTCTCTTGTTCATAATCTCTTATAAGACCTATGTAAAATATTTTGTAAAATATGGTACACAATTATAATGGTGAGTTTGTATTTTTAGACTATGTTATTGAGGATTCACTGATTTACCATCATGATCCATTCCTGATGAACTTTTTTTAGAAAACTGATTATTGTTTGCTGTCTCACATTGGCTGCAAGCTGATTGTGCACATCTCTTCCAACTCACATTCAATGACATCATGTTGGTAGACTTCAGTCAGCCATGAGAAGAATAATTACACCATGAAAATTAGCATGTGCTACAAAGCAAGACTTTATGAATGCATTTTTTAAATGAATTTAACAGCACACATCTACCAATGGGTCCTACCTTAACACCTTGTCTACTTCTGATATTAGTACACATATATTTCAACTAAACCTATAGATATAGATACATATACAGGTACAGATAAAGATACAGATAGAGATATAGATACTAGTACAGCAGTGGAAGTAAAGATGACCCTTACTCGTTGTTAGTGTTTACATGGTATTATTCCCATCACTTTAAGGTTAGCTATGTCTTTGTATCTGTGAGGTGTCCGTCACTAACAGTGTAAAGTTGGATTTGCTCTTTTTATGTAAAGCAACAATTATTATATTTGTGGAGAATTTTATGTATTGATATCCTATATAATAAAACCCTAATATGCAAATCGATTGAACGGTGGAACAACTGGCAGAACGAACAGTCACTATGACGCGCACTGACTAACCAGGGGGTGATGCTCAACACAAGAGCTGCCCCCTGGTGGTCAGTGCACTCCCATAGCCAACCTCCCCAGCTGGCCAACCTCCCGTGGTTCCTTCCCCCAGCCAGCAGGCCCCAATTGCCTGATCCGGGCTGGGCCCCGGGCTGGGCCCCGGGCTGGGATGGGGAACTGGGGGTGGCAGCCAGACCTACAGACCCCACCCGTGCATGAATTTCATGCACAGGGCCTCTACTACTTTAATAAGTTGAAAAAGTCCTGGACTGCAAAAACAGTTTGGCTTTTTAGAGGATACTTCTCTGTGATGATATATGATATGTCAGAATTTTAACAGTGCCAGTAATTACAGCTTCTGTGTTTACAAAGGTCTGTGAAGTCCTAATGTTTATATTTTAATATTGAAGAATTCCACTGGAATCAGATGAGAAAAAGCTACCTTAACACATGCTGGTATTTAAAAAATATATACAATCAAATAAAATCATTTTCTATCAAATCAGAAAGAGAAAAGGCAGACGCGGCCCCTTTCCCAGGGGGACGAGGGCCAGTTCCCTCTATGGGGCCAGTGGCCAACCTCCTGCACCCTGTCCCTCCCCCCAGCTGGCAGGCCCCAATCAGTGCCCTCCTGCCATGGTGGTGGCGCAGTGTTGAGGGAAGGAGAAGGGGGAGAGGTGCTCAACGGTGGCATTGGCTGTTCCTTCCACGCCCAGCCTCTTCTCCCGACCCCACCGAGGGCTGGCTCCCTCCTGGGGCTGGTGTCCAACCTCC
>NW_005371709.1:1291157-1300650 GCF_000412655.1 Myotis brandtii
CCGTAGGCCCCAATCTGTCTGACCCCGGTCAGCCCTGATTGCCAGCCAGACCTACAGACCCCACCCGTGCATGAATTTCATGCACAGGGCCTCTACTACTTTAATAAGTTGAAAAAGTCCTGGACTGCAAAAACAGTTTGGCTTTTTAGAGGATACTTCTCTGTGATGATATATGATATGTCAGAATTTTAACAGTGCCAGTAATTACAGCTTCTGTGTTTACAAAGGTCTGTGAAGTCCTAATGTTTATATTTTAATATTGAAGAATTCCACTGGAATCAGATGAGAAAAAGCTACCTTAACACATGCTGGTATTTAAAAAATATATACAATCAAATAAAATCATTTTCTATCAAATCAGAAAGAGAAGGACAAAAATGTTACCCTACCAGTCATACAGCAACCACCTTGATTTGGAAAAACAAAAGTCCCTTTCTCTAGTTACTAGTTTAAAAATAAGGAGTGAGGGAGGCTGTCCTGTGTAGTAATTATCCTGCTCCAATTCTTTGGAAATAGAGTAATCAACCCATTTATCACAAAAAAATTTCTTAAGCCACTGAAAGGCAATTATAAAAAAGCCAACTGTGTCACCCAGAGCACCATGGTAACCAGCATCACTGGCGCATGAAAAAATAGTTGTTAGTCACTAGAAACTAAGCCGATTGGCAGTTTGGCTTGCTAAGCAACACTATAAAAATAGCAGTGTAACGACCCATTATCTGGAGGTCTGACTTTGCACGGCTTTGACTCTGGTCCCAGAAGGAACTATCCCAGGTTTGTATACCAACTCTGTACCCCAACTCCTAGTCAAAGCCTAATTAATCATTTATTCAACAAATATTTATTCAAGTGTATTGTATACCAGGCGCACGATTCTCAACATGTGTATTTACTTTGTTTCCCAGTTAAATAAGAGTTCTCAAATAGGCTCAGAAAGAGTGGTTTTGTGCTGAGTGGGGCAGGGATTTGCTTGAGGCCGGCCCGAAGAGAACCAGCAGCTGATAGCCAGTAGACAGAAAAAAAATAAAAAAGTAGACAGAGAACTGCTTTATAATACTGCACAAAATTACTACATTCTCATGACCATGCTCCTGTGTCATCACGGAAAGATTAAGTTACATTTAGGATCCTTTGTTCTGAAAGGCAGAAATGGGTATAAAACCTTTTAGAAATATCACCACCAAAAATGGTGAAGAGATACATTTTCAGCATTTGGAGGAAACAAATGATGTTTGACAAATCCCTCATTCTACCTAGTCCCCCATTTTACTGCAAGAAAAGCAGCATATGATCACTGCTTTGCCAGCACTCAAATGTAGCCTTGGCTCCCTCCCTGCCTTTATTTTTCTAGCTCAAGCTCCTGCCTCAGCTGGAATGCCCCTTTCCGTTAAAACTGCTTACCAAAGTCCCTCTCTTTCCACTTCCCAGATCCTCCCAGGGAATTATTTCTCCCTTCTCCCGCAGATGTTGTCTGGATGCCCTTGCCTGTCCTCCATGGTGCTTTGTATCATTTCCATCAGGGCCCTTCCTCCTTTCATGCTCCTGGGGGACAGGGCCTTTTCCATATTTGTATCCACATGCATCTCCCAGAGCCCTGGTAGCCCGGCACTCAGTGATTCTTACTGCATTCAATTGCTCAGACAATGTTGGCAGTCACTAGAGGTCGAGGGAGAGTTGGTTGGAGAAGGTGGCGTTTTTCCTCATGGATGTTAAATGGCCCAGGAACCTCGCATGGCACCCAGACTGGCCCTTGCTCCTCAAGCCTTGGCATGTCTGCTCCCTTCCCCTGAGCTCTTCTTCTGGCACGCTCCTCACCATCCTGGAGGACTCAGCCCAAATAGCACTTGAGGAGCGGGAGTCTATCCTTACCCACAGAACCAGGGCCCCTATTTTATGCTCTCATAGATCCCTATGCTTTTTCTTCAAATCACTTGTCACTGTTTGCAATTATTTATTGGCTACTGGCTATATCCCTACTCAACTGTAAGCACCAGGAGGGCAGGAGGCTTGACATAGAATAATGTCATATGAAAAAAGAAGGAAAGAAGGAAGAAAGGAAGGAAGAAGGAAAGGAAGGAAGAAATGAATTGAGAAAAATCTCAATCTGGAAAGGAACAGACAGCAGAAAATTAAGAGAACTGAGAGTTGTTATTGAAGGTCCAGGGGTCCCAAATGTGGGTCCAGAGGTAAACCAGTTTAAGAGAATTCATATTAGGAGAATCCACAGACCGCCTCCTGTGAGACATCCAAATGCTTTCAGGGAGCTAGAAAGATAACCAAATGTATTTGGTTGTTAAAAAATGGAATTGAGGTGAGGTACTATATTCTTCAAATAAAAGAGGACTCACAAAGGATGATAAAAAAGAGGAAATTGAATTGAACTGCAGCCTGTGGGATTTATATTAGATAAAAAGAAAGCCTGACAATAAAGGCTATTATACCCTGGAAAAGATAACTAGATCTAAAAAAAACGAGTGAATTAGATTTTCTCTCAGGTTTTTCAATGCCCCTTCCAGCTTAGATTCTATTGTTACCTGGTATTTCTTTTGTCAGGCTGAGAAAAAAATTATTGTGGAGCAATATTATAATAATCATAATGAAAAATTTTAAAGAAATATATTATACCTTGTATAATTAATTACTTTTACTTTTGCTAATGTCCTTTCTTTCTTCTTCCCTGTACATGATGGACTAGACTTTGTTTACTGTTTGCTCTAACTATTTTTTAGAAGGTTAGCATCTCATCCTAAATATTACTAATTATTATTTAGCAACGTTTAACATATTTTAAAGCACATTACATCTAATTATACCAGTGAAATATAACTTTGAGTGAAAGTAACTTTTGATTTTCTTTTATGAAAGACACAAAATGCAGCACTAATGTTTTGGCAGCTTTTTAAAGAATTAAACAATGGGATGGATATTCTTCCTAATAAAATAGCTCACGTAAGAATTTGGAGTCATAAGCAAAACACTGACTTTTCAACCAGATTACTTCTCAATGAAAATGTTACTGAGCACTTACTATCTGTTTGTATGTTTCTCTCTCTCTCTCTCTCTCTCTCTCTCTCTCTCTCTCTCTCCTCTTCCTCCCTTCCCCTCTCTCTCAAATCAATACATAAAAATAAATAACATACCATTTGACTTTGTCCTGCTGCATAGTCCCAGATGATGGGGCTGGGATAATTAATTCATCTACTAGAGCTCTGTAGATCCCTTCCATTATATTCAAGTCCTTCAATCATTCATTCAACAAACATTTATTGAAAACTTACTATGTGTCATATCCACTGTTAGGGTGCTACAGCTACAAAGACTCTTTGCTCTCCAGCTGCTCATTATATGTGTTGGTAGCACAAATCATTAAATATGGACAATAGGGCCTGTTCGTTCAATACCAGCAATATGGGGTTTATAGGAGAAGCTTCACAGAGGAGGTGGCCGGTGTGCTGAGTGTTAGAGGAGGAACTGGACTAGGGGTCAGTCAGGCAATGCATATTCCTGACAAAGAGTACAGCTTGAGTAAAGGGGCAAAGACAAGAAATAGCACAGTATGGCCACAAGTTTAATGGTGCTGGAGCACACAGCTGAGGCAGGGAGTGGTGAGTGATGAGGCCAGAGGGGTGAGCAGGGAGCAGTTGATGAGGGCACAGCTTGGACTTCATCCTGCAGGGGGTGGGGAGTGCAGAAGAGTTTAAAGCAGGGGATGACATCATCGGAGATTATTTTAGTGGCACTGGAGAGGATGCATTTGAGGCAGACAAAAACTGGAAGCAGCAAAACCTCTTAGGAGGCATTTGCACAAATGAGTAGTAGATTTGTGTTTATACTGAATAATCATAGCTAACATTTATTATACGAAAGTTACTAAATAAGCACTATAATGCAATATTGTCTTACTATTTCAAACAGGCCTATGAATAAATACTATTATTATCCTAATTTTACAGCTAACAAAAGAGACAAACTGTTAAGAAACTTGTCCAAGGTTAGGATGCAACCTGGGCAGTTTAGCACCAAAGCTTATGCTCCTAATCACTCTCTCACTTATTTAATTTCTGTCTCTTGCATTAGAATGAAAACTCCATGTAGACCGGAACCATATTGCTGGTGTTTTCTACTGTGCCTACACAACATGTACATGGTAACTATGTGTTGAATAAAATCAATGAATAACCCAAGTGAAAGAAACAGTGGACTAAATTATGTATACATATAAGAAATAATTTGGGTGAAATATTGGTAAACTTTTTGCAGACTTTGCTGATTGCTATGGACTAAATGTCCATAAATTCATACGTTGCTCCTCCTCAAATTCACACCTTGAAATCCTAAGACCCCAGTGCGACCTCTAAGGAACTAAATAAGTTAAAGGAGATCATAGTGGGGAGCCCTAATCCAATAGTAAGGTGTCCTTATAAGAAGAGGAGGAGAAACCAGAGTGTGTTTTCTGTTCTTTTCTCTCTCTCTTTCCCTCCCTCTGTCTTTCTCGCTCTCCCTCTCTCTGTCTGAGCATGCACTCAGGAAAGGTCATGTGAGGACTAGTGAGAAGGTGGCCCTCTGTAAACAGGAAGAGGCTTTTATCAGAAAACAAATCAGCTTGAACTTTGATCTTGAACTTCTAGCCTACAGAACTGTGAAAAAATAAATTTCTGTTGTTTGAGCCACCCAGTGTATGATGATTTGTTATGGAAGCGGGAGCAGACAAGACAGTGATTAGTAGGATGAAGGTGGGTGGTAAAGGAGAGGTTTGCAAGCCTGGAAGACTAGAGGGACAGTGGTGCCAGTCATTGGGGTAAAGAACCCAGCAAGGGGAAGAGGAAAGATTGGTTATGGTTAATGGAACAAACAACACTAATTTTTCTGAACTCAGGGTTTACCTCACTCAAACACAGCAATATAGAAGTTAGCTATTTAAAACCACTTATTCAATAAATGTGTATTCATCCCCTAGCCATGGTGACTGCTGTGCTTATCCTGAGAATACAAAGTAAATAAGATTCATTCTCTGACCTCAAGGAACTCACAGTCCACTGGGGAGAAATATTGTTCCCTTTTGTAAAGCTAGCATGCCAGCTGGAAAGACCATTTTCCTTTTCTCCATTTTCTAAAGACCTGGGATCATCAGAACTATAGAGGTAAAATCCCATATGAATAAGAAAGAGTCATTTGAGGGATGTAGGGGATGCTGGGGGAGGGGGAGGTCAATGGGGTGAAAAAAGGAGACATATGTACTACTATTTGTAATACCTTAAACAATAAAAAAAAAGAGTCATCTGAACTGGATTTGCATATGGGCCTCGGAGTATAAAAGCTGAGTGATGATCATAGGCAGTTTTAGGGTTCTCAGTTACACCTGTAGAGTTGTTTTAAGATCAGAGAAGAAAAGGTAGGTAGAAATGTTTTGTCAAATGCAATATGCATGTTAATAATAATTATTATTATAAAAGCTACATTTCTTACCTGCAGAAACTAGAGGTGAATCAGCCATAGACAACAAGTCGGAGGTAAAAAGGCCACTTTGAACCCTGTGGGGGCAGGAGTTCTGGGATGGTAGCGGGAGTAAGACTGAGGTAGTGGGACATAGAATAGGCTTTGGGGCCCTATAGACCGAGTTCAAATCACAGTCCAGTCAGTTATTAGCTATGGGAAATCGAACAAGTCATATAATTAACCTGAGCTTTAGTTTCATCTGTAAAATGGAGTTAATAATACCTACCCTGGAGGGTTGTTCTGAGTATGTAAAGGGCTTGGCATGGTGCCTGGCAGAGTTGTCGCTCAATTAATGGTAACTATTGCTCCTATTAAAATATTATCATTTTCCTCTCCTATCTCCTAAGGGGTTTGTGTAGGTAGTGAAGTAACTTGAGATGCCAAGAAGTGAGGGAAATGGAAGGGTTTTTATGACGGACTTAAAAAAAGTTATTTTTAAAAGTTAAAAAAAAAAAGAGTAGTCCAACTCGGCTTTCCTCTCCTACCCTATGGTGCAAACATAACCCTTGTAGAAATTAGCACTGTAATCTATAGCTTGGAGCCACAGAACACCCACCTTGATAATTATTCCTTGTATTTAGTCTATCCTAAGTAAATCTATCAATCACCATTAATAAGGGTTCTCCAAAGGCAATGCTTCTCAAACTTTAATGTACACATGAGTCAGCCGAGGGCTTGTTAAAATGCAGACTTTTATGCTGTGGATTTAGAGTGGGGCATGTAATCCTGCCTTTCCAAAAGCTCCCAGGCAAGGTCCATGCTGCTGGTTCATGGGCCACACTTTGAGGAAAGAGCATGGCTCTGAAGGGACGTGGACATATCTTCCTTGGCGCGGTGTTCACTGTAATGGCCTGCTTCTCTTTTGTGAGCTACCTAATTTGCAAACCAACTGCTAGAACGCTAACAAGCCCTTTTCAGACCAGATGTAGAAATCCCGCAACAGGACTCATTTCAGATCAATAGCGACTTTTTTGAGTAGCCTATTCTGTGCAAGGCACTGTGCCAGGTGCCAGGGATACACAGGTTAGTAAGACACAATTCCTGCTTCTGAAGACTGTCCTCATCCTAACACTGCATGCCCTTGTAGACTAACTTTCTGAGGGCAGTCTTACTGGCTCCCCTATTGCTTAACACTACGTAGATACTCAATAAATACTAAATAAATGAGTCAATGAGTTCACAGGAGTTTCATTAAAAATGTCTTCTCGAAGCACATGACAATGGGACACTCTTAAACTGCACTCTATCCTAAGTATCACATGTAAGAAGTGGCTAAGTTAAACTGAGGCTGATAGGCTGAGTACTAATACAATCTGCCTGGTATCCTTATAAAAAGAGGAGATTAGAACACAGAGAGAGACTCCAGGGATAAGAACACAGTGAGAAGGTGGCCATCTGCAAGCCAAGCAGAGAGGCCTCAGAGGAAACCAAACCTTGATCTTAGATTACCAGCATCCAGAACTGTGAGAAAATAAATTTCTGTTGTTTAAGCCCCCCAATGTGCGGTATTTTGTTATGACATCCTTAACAAACTTATACAGATTTTCACAGCTTTTATGCCCAGATCCAGACTCCCTTTTGTAGGGCACACGAAGTGGAAGAATAATTCTGAGTGGATGGATGAACCCCAGAGTGCAGTGGGAATGAATTATGGAAAAACTGGGGGGAGACAGACAGAAGAAGGTGAGACAGTAGCCTAAATTGGGCTAAAACAGCTGCTACACACACACACACACACACACACACACACACACACACACACTTCCTCCCTTCTCATGATACCAACACAAAGTAAACAGCTTTTTGACTTCTTTTCCCCTTGGTAGCAGAAGGAAGACCCCAGGTACCTCTCTATGCAAAGAGCTAGAGAGTACCTGTGATGGTAAGGCAATGAAACTGAATTTTTGACAAACAAATTAAAACACACATAGTCAAATGAGATTCCTGCTAGTCACAGGGAAGCTACATTTGAAACCTGATTCTAAAGTCAGGGAATTATTATTTTTATTTAGCTTAGTTTGTAATAAACATGCCAACTCATATGTATAGATGAGTGCCTCCTTCAAAATAGTCATTCTAGAATCTAGAACAGTGGTTCTCAACCTTCTGGCCCTTTAAATACAGTTCCTCATGTTGCGACCCAACCATAAAATTATTTTTGTTGCTACTTCATAACTGTAATGTTGCTACTGTTATGAATCGTAATGTAAATATCTGATATGCAGGATGGTCTTAGGTGACCCCTGTGAAAGGGTCGTTCGACCGCCAAAGGGGTCGCGACCCACAGGTTGAGAACCGCTGATCTAGAAGGTTCTACCTTTTTCTAACTATGTCACTGTTCTCAAATCATTTCTGGAATTGCTTTCAGGGTCTGTGAGATAATCTTCTGAATGTTCTCAGTGGTGACTCCTGAAGGTGGATTTGATTTTGAAAAACAAGCAAGGGTCCTTCTGGGTCAACTCTAGCTAACTAGGGGGAGCAGCAAAACTGTGGAATGCCAAGACGACTGACACCAAAGTACCCAGGCTGATGTTTCTTGGGTGAATTGTACTCAACCCCAAAAGGCAGTTACCAAAGGCCAACTCCAGACATGCAGTGAACATGTTATAAGCATGACATCAAGGAGTGGGGGTGACTGCTCTGAAGTAAACATACAAGTTTTCTTTTCATGTCGTTATGCAAGTTTTCTAGTGGTTCCCTTTACCAGAATATTTCCTCAGGTCCAGATCTATCCTACCTCATGGGACCACAGTTCCAAGAAGTACAAGGACCTCATTGCCCTACTCAATTTTTAATTCCAACGTGGGTACTTGATATGCGGAGTGAATAGCTGATGGAAAATTCAATAGGGGGGAAGAATGTCTAAGGTGTTTGGGGTTTACTCTATGTGATTCAAAGGCTATAACTAGGACCCAGAGAGAAGCTTAGGAGAAATAAATTTCTACTCCAATGCAAGACACTGTCAGCAGCGGAGCTGTCCAGCAGTGGATTGAGTTTGCCCTGGAAATAGTGAGCTTCCAGCCCTGGGAGGAGTTTAAAACAAAGGCTGCTTGCTATGGGAACTGGTCAAGGTTCCTCCAGCAATGAGTGGGAAGCTATAAGCAATGACCTCCAAGGACTATTTCCAAAGTCCATCCTGCACAATACACCTGGCAAATGATAGGCCCTGAAAAAATACTGGAATGAAATGAATGAGAAATATGGGGCATCTTGTGAGCCAAGCCAAGGAGAAGAGACTTGGAGCTCAGTCATCTGCAAGGAAGGTAAGGAGAAGTGAAATGAAAAGGGCCCGTGCGTCATGAGGTGGGGTCTCCCTTGAGTTTTTGGTACCGCGGAAGAAGTGCTTTGGGTGCCTGAAGCCTCACGTTTATGAAAGGGTAGTACTTTTGAAGGTGGTAGGAGTTGAGAAAGGAGATAGACCACTGCTCACCCTTCTTAAACTCCTCCAGCACCGTGTCCAGCCGAGTATCATTGAAGACGCAGTGCAGGGGCCGGTTGTAGAAGCGGGTGACGGTGAGGAGTGGGGTGCAGTCATCGGGGTCCACGAAGGCCAAGTCCTTGACAAACAGAATGTCCACAATGTTGTGCCGCTGATCGCCCTCGTACACGGGGATGCGAGTGTAGCCGCTGCGCAGGATCTCGGACACGGTGGAAAAGTCCAGCACGGCGTCGGAGCGCAGCATGAAGCAATCGCCCAGCGGGGTCAGCACCTCCTCCACCACCTTGGTGCGCAGCTCCAGGGCGCCCTGAATGATGTTGAGCTCCTCTTTCACCAGGTCGTTGTAGGGGTCCGCGGCCCGCAGCGTCTCCAGCAGCTTTTCCCTGGTGTAGAAAGTGCTGATCTCCTGGCGCAGCGCCCAGTCCAGCAGGCGGCCCAGCGGGTAACACACCGGGAAAGCGGCCGCCATCAGGAGCCGGGTCAGGCACACGCTGTGCGAGGCGATGGCCAGCCCGTGCCGCGAACACACAGAATAGGGGCAGATCTCCGCGCCCAGGA
>NW_005371709.1:1301529-1302774 GCF_000412655.1 Myotis brandtii
AGGGGACAGGGAGAAGAAGAGCAGGAGCACGGCGCCCCGGCTGCAGCAGTCTCGGAGTCTGACACCCACTGCAGCTGCCGCTGCCGCCATCCTGCACCCGGCGCGGCTGCACGTGATACTGCAGAAAGAAGAGCGAGAGCCTGAGGGAGGAGGAGCCAGCGCCTGGAACCGGTCCCAGGCAGGTCACCACGTGCACGCTCCCTGCGCGCGTGGGCTGGAGGCGGTGGGGGTTTGGACCCTGTCAGGGCAGGATGTCCCAGCAGGAGGCTGGAAATGGCCACGCATCACTGCACGGTGCATAACCCTGACGCACTCTGGTATATCTGAACTGCAGCCTAGGGAAAGCTTGGCTTGGAGCAGGGCCTCCTGCTTAAGCAGTAGGCAGCACCTTAGCGAACTCCTACCGGGCAGTAATTCCCTGCCGGCCCCTCTTCTTCCCCATTGGCCAGGGAAATTTCCCATCATGTTGCTTCTCCTCCTGCTAGCATTCCCCCTTCTGGTAAAAATATATTCTGGAGGCAAGTCTTGAATCTGTAAAACATTATGTTTGGTCTCAACTCCAGCTGATCTTTCATGTTTAAAATTTTCTAAATCACTTACATTCAATTCTTTCTTAAGACTGGAATGTCCATCAGTGAGAAACTGTTGAAATAAGTCATGATACTACTGTGTGATGGAATACTATGCAGCAAGAAAAAAGAATAACATGGAATCTTGTGATTGTGATATGGAAAAGTCTCCAAAGTAAGAGTTAGTTGAAAAATGGCAAGGTGCAGAACGATGCGTGTAATATGCTACTGTTTGTGTTAAAAATATTTGTGTATAAACTTATATGTACACATAAACATATATATTAGATTTAATATACAGAGGGTATAAAAGAAATTTGTAATGTTCACCTCTGGGGAGTGGGGAACAGGACTAGAGTCTGGAAGGTTGGTTGAGAGATACTTAAAGTACACACACACACACACACACACACACACACACACACACACACAGCAAGTTGCAAAGATAAAGCAGAGATTCCAAGTATCCTTTACCCAGTTTCCCCCAATGGTTATATCTTAACTATAGCATAACTAGAGGCCCAGTGCATGAATTTGTGCATGGGTGGGGTCCAGTGGCTCGCTCCATGGGGGTCCATAGGGCCAGGCTGGTGGAGAGCGGGGGAGGGGAAGTGGGCGGTTGGCCAGCCAGTCCTACCCCCAATTGGGGTGTTGGGGACTGATCTGGCGCAGCGTG
>NW_005371709.1:1302849-1317998 GCF_000412655.1 Myotis brandtii
GGTGGGGGTGGGCTGATCAGGGCCCGGGTCAGGCTGGTTGGCTGCTGCAGTGCGCATCATAGCCACTGGTCGTTCTGGTCGTTGCACCATTTGGTCACTCGGCTTTTATATATATAGATACCAAAAGCAGGAAATTGATATTGGTATAATGTGTGTATAATTCTATGTCATTTTTTCACACACATAGATTTATATAACCATCACTGCCATCAAAATACAGAACCATTATTCTATCACCACAAAGATCTGAGAGGGAGACTTTTTGCTGAATTCCTGTGTATTGTTTGAATGTACCATAGGCTTGTGACTTCATTTTTATGCATTTATTTTTAAGTTTTATGTAGTAAAATTCACTTTTTGGCTTATATTCTATACATTTTGACATAAAATGTCATATTCATATGACCATCATAATCAAGAATAGTGCCATAACCCCCCAATATTCCCTCTCACTGTCTCTTTGCAGTCAACTCTCCCTCACCCCATCTTCTGGATACTACTGAGTTGTCCTCCACTATAGTTTTCCTTTTCCAGAATGTTATATATTGGAATAATACAATATGCAGCTTTTTGAATCTGGTTTCCCTAGTTAGCATAATGCATTTGAGAGTTATCCATGTTGTTGTGTTTATCAAGAGCTCATTCCTTTTTATAGCTGGGTAGTATCCCATTTTATGGGTATTTCACAGGTTGTTTATCTACTTACCAGTTAAAGAACATTTATTTCCAGTTTTATGTATAAAGCAGCTATAAATGTTCATGTGCATGTTTTTGTGTGAACATACATTTTCATTTCTCTTGTCTGAAATTACCATAGGTCTGTATTACTTTTTACTTCATTTTAAATATATATTTTTATTGATTTCAGAGAGGAAGAGAAAGGGAGAGAGAAATAGAAACATAAATGATGAGAGAGAATCATTGATCGGCTGCCTCCTGCACTGGATATGGGCCCTGACCGGGAATCAAACCATGATCTCCTGGTTCATAGGTTGACGCTTAACCACTGAACCACGCCAGCTGGGCTGGTACCTCTTAATAATTTAAAAAATCATTGCTTTGTTTGAAATGTTAACTTCCATAGAATGTGTGAGACCCCAAAATATTAAGAAAGCCTTGCAGAGGATAAAGCTCAATACAAATGATCCCAGTTAAAAGTCATCTTTTCATAACAAACTCTAATCATCCAGAGTGGGAATAGCCCCTTTCTGCTTTGAGACTAGACAGGGGCTAGTTGGCCACATTCCTACATAGGTTTTCTTTTATTTCTTTTAAAAAAATATATTTTATTGATTTTTTACAGAGAGGAAGGGAGAGGGATAGAGAGTTAGAAACATCGATCAGCTGCCTCCTGCACACTCCTCACTGGGGATGTGCCCACAACCAAGGTACATGCCCTTGACCCGAATCGAACCTGGTACCCTTCAGTCTGCAGGCTGACGCTCTATCCACTGAGCCAAACCGGTTAGGGCCCTACATAGGTTTTCTTGTCACTCTGCAGGGAATGTGAAACAACCCTGCCATTGCCTTAAAATACGCTAGATCCTGTCCATGCACTACAAGCTGCCTCTGGCATGGGCTACTTAAGAGATAGCTGATGATTTAATCTGAAGGGGGAACATTGAGGCATTTATGGGATATATAGAGGAACAGGAGAAGTGGGGTCAGGCATGTGGTTGTTTCCCTTAAGTATTGAGGGGATAAAAGCTCTCACTTTTCTCTTGACAGTTTGATCTCTCTCCTCTCTCAACCTAAAGCTTCTCAGTACAAAGGTATGTTATCCTAAGGGTTCTCCCACCTCTTTTAGGCCATAGGACTTTATCGTCATTATAATACCACCTAACGCCTTTATCAAGATTTAGAGTTACAAAGGAATTTTATATTTTTTATTTCATTCACACAATAGCCCTGTGAAGTAGATATAATTATCCCCATTTTACAGATTAGATTAAATGACCAGTAAAACGTCTTTGGACTCTAGTTTGATACTCTCTCACCCTGCAGTCCTGACTAATCCTATATAATAAAACCCTAATATGCAAATTGACCGCATGGTGGAACGACCAGTTGCTATGATGCACACTGACCACCAGGGGGCAGACACTCAATGCAGGAGCTGCCCCCTGGTGGTCAGTGTGCTCCCACAGCGGGAGTGCCTCTCAGCCAGAAGCTGGGCTCACAACTGGCAAGCGCAGCGGCAGGTCTGGGAGCCTCTCCCACCTCCACTGCAGGTGGGTGGTAAGGAGTGAGGGGTCCCGGACTGCGAGAGCCCCGAACTGCAGACTGCAAGAGGAGTCCCGGACTGTGAGAGGGTGCAGGCCAGGCTGAGGCCCCCTCCCCCGCCTCCCCCCCCCTTCAGTGCACGAATCCGTGCACCAGGCCTCTAGTGTCAAAATAAAACCTTTCAAAAATATTAGGTCAGGAATTTAAAACCTAAATTTCTGATGATAAAGAATTACATGCTCATTGAAGATAGATTTTTAATGTAAAAAAACATAAGTATAAAGAAACTATAACACCACCAACCCGAAATATACACTGTTAATATTATAGCACACTTTAAAATTTTTCTATATAGACAGATAACTGAGAAATACACACACATACTTGTATATTTTATATTTAAATACATATTATACATATAATTCTAGTCTGCTTTTGTCACTTAATATATTAAGAGCATTTTCCATAATGTAATAACACTTATTTCATAAAGATAGTTTTTAATGAATGATACTATTACATATATATGTATAATATTGAGAGAGAAAGAGAACTGTAAGAATGATTCTATTTCCAATTGTATCAGCTCGATTATTAGCAAGTGTTAGGCTTTGGAAAGTCAATCCACCTTTCTGGGCCCATTTCCTCATCTCTGAAATGAAAGACCATTTTAGAGTCCCTCTCCTTTCATGAGTCAGTGTCTGAGGGCTAATGTATACTGGGTGAGGATAATCCAGAGAGACTGAGTACTTTTCCTTTACTGAACAGGAGGGTCTGGAAAAGTACTGGGTTTCCAGTGTTCTACTATAACTGGAAGGATTCCTAAAACAGGTTCAGGCAGTGTGATTCTAGTAAGGAAGAGCTGTCAGAATAGCTCCTCAGAATCTGAATGTTGACTGTCTTCCTAGCTTACAAAATGGGCAACTCCTCACTTCTCAGACAGATGGAGGAAATGATACTTGCCTCTAATCTCATGACTATGCTATTTTAGAATGCATATGTTAAAATTTTTTTTTTATTACTTGTTTATTGACTCAACAAGTATTTGTTAGGCAACAAAGTACTAGGCCCTGTGCTAAGTATTGGGTATAGACAGATACCATCCTTGCCTTCATGGAGCCTAATTTCTACTGAGGATGACAGAGATGAACTAGAAGTTGCTTACCTACCTAATTAATTAATTACTCCTATGAAGGAGATGTTCAAAGTGTCATTCATCTAGAGAGGAAGGTCTGGGAAGACTATAACCCCAAATTAAATTTAATAAAAATGGAAGAATTTATACATTAGGAAGAAGATGAAAAATTTAGTATTTTGTGCCTTCTATTCCTTTTGTACTACTTTTAAAATTATGACAGTGTATTAATAATATTCCTATTAATATAATCCATTAGCATTTATTGCATGCTTACTTTGTGCCAAGTACATTATCTCTTTTAATCCTCACAATAGGTGAGAAAACTGTGGCTGTAACTGGATAAGTCTGTGAAAGTCACATCACTAATGGGTAGTGGGGCCTAATCATATAGACAGTCTGAGTCCAGAGTCTACAGTTTAAAAAGTTAGAAAAATAATAATACCAATAACCCTTAGATAAGGTTTACTATATATCAGGCATAAATTAACTCATTTAATTCTCATAAGCACCTTTGGAAGTAGGTACTATTATCATTTCCATTTTAATTGAGGAAGCTAAGCTACAGAGAAATTAAGTACCTTGGTGGATTTTACAACCAGTAGCAGAAACACTGCCACTACACTGCACTACACACTACAGCTATCTGTCAAACTTTTGCCCATTTATATACATGGTCCTATATAGTTGCACTTCTAACATTTCTACAATTGTAGTATTGCTTCCTTTCATTCCTCATTATAGTGTAATTATTTTCCCTTATTAAAACTATACACATTTTTCCCTTTCCTCTCTTTATACTAAATTGGGTGGAATAGGGTTAAAGTTTTGGGCTAGCATCTAAAGTGCATCTGCTCTTTTATGGGACATATATTCAAGCATGCTTCATATCTGAAAACACTAATATTGTTATTGTTGTTTGTTGGTTTTACCACAGGCACAGAGGATTGAGTTAATCATTTTCCTCAGTTCATGGGCTAAAAAAAGGCCTCCTTTCCATCCTAATCCCACTCCAATATCTTGATATGGTCTTTTATAGGTAAGTATCCCTGTAAAATATACAGTGTTGGTTTGTGTGTTTTTATTTTATTGAGATATGATTCACATACCTTAAGATTCACCCTCTTACCCTAGCTGGTTTGGCTCAGTGGATAGAGCGTCGACCTGCGGACTGGAGGGTCCCGGGTTCAATTCCAGTAAAGGGTACATGCTCAGGTTGTGGGCTGGATCCCCAGAGGGGGGTGTGCAGGAGGCAGCCAATCAATGATTCTCTCTCATCATTGATATTTCTATCTCTATCTCCCTCTCCCTCTCCCTTCCTTTTTGAAATCAATAAAAAAATGTAATGTTATAAAAAAAAGATTCACCCTCTGAACTATAAAATTCAGTGGTTTTTAGTATATTCATTAAGTTGTGTAACCATCATCACTGTCTACTTCCAGAACATTTTTATCACCCCCAAAAGAAAGCCCCATCCCCTGTCCCACTGATATACTTTCTGCCTATGTATATGCTTTTAAATTGTCATAAAATGTGCTATAAAACTTGTTCTGTCTCTTACATTTTCACTAAACCCTATGTTTATAAAATCTGTCCATGTTGCTGAACATATGCTTAGTTTGATGTTTCTAAATGCTAGGTGGTCTTCCACATTGGATAGCCACAACTTTAATTTCATCTATTCCCTTAGAGAGGGACACAGATTGCCATCAACTTTCCACTACCAAAAGCCACAGTGAAATACTTGACCATTCCCTACCGGACCTGTGGGAGACTCCTCTGGGATGTACCCACTGTGAGACTGTTGGGTCACAGTGTATACATACACTTAATTTCACTTAGTATAACCAGAATACTCTCCACCAGTAGTGCCTGAATTTTCCTGTTTCCCCATATCCTAGCCTGCAATTAGTATTTACTTTTCAAATCTGGCCAAGCCCATGAGCATGAAGTGCTGTCTCATTTTTAAAAACTTGAATGTCCTAACAACTTTGAGAATCTCATTATTATTTGTTAGACTTTCAGGTGTGAAATTGGGTGGAATAGGGTTAAAGTTTTGGGCTGGCATCTAAAGTACATCTCCTCTTTTATGGGACACATATTCAAGCATGCTTCATATCTGAAAATGCTAACACACACTTTACTCTGCTTGAAGCCCTGGACCCTATTCATACAGAAGCATGGAAATGGAGGTTCCCAGTGGAGCAGGGGTAAGGCAGTCTGGACTTGTTAATGTCTACAATAAACCATTAATTGTGTGCACAATATTTCTGAGGTACAGGCGTTTCTATCAGTTAATAAGTGAAACTCTTACCTAGGGCAGAGAGGTCCTCCCCCCACCCCCCTAAGGTCAATAATTTTCTTTGTTCATCATTAATACCCAGCATCTGGGTAGTTAGAATGTCAATCCCACTTTGATCACCAGCTAATCAGTGTATTAAACACCTCAATCCAATGTGGGGTACCAGACAGGGGCACAAAATGCTGGAAGCAGAGATGGTAACTTCCACCCAAACAATGAAAAATATTGAAGATGTTTTCTTTACTGAGAAGAGATGGGAGAAATTCAAAGTTATTCATATAATATTGGCTTGAATGTTGTTTTTCATGATAATCTGGTTCTTAGATGGGCAGGGGGCAGTCAATCTAAGAGAGTCTTTAATGCAGGCAAATATTCATTTTTGTTTTTATAAAGCCATGATTCTCAAATTTTATTATGCATAAAAATCACATGGGAGGTTTGATTTTTTTTAAAACAGATTCCAAAAGAATACACAGGAAACTGGTAACAGTGGTTGCCTCTCTGAAGAGAAACTGGTAGCTGAGAAACAAGGATAGGAGAAAAACTTTTCCCTTTTGATCTTCATATTTTATATAATTAACTTACATTTTCTATACAAAAATAATTTACATTTAATTTAAACATGCATGTTCCTGAGGCCTTAAAAATGAAGGCCTAGAGTGGGGGTCATGTGTGGGCTGGGAGGGGGCCAATGGAGGGAAAAAGGGGACATCTGTAGTACTTTCAACAATAAAGATAAATTTAAAAACAAAAGAATAAAAACTACTTAAGGCCCTGGCTGGGTAGCTCAGTTGGTTAGAAAGTTGTCTGGATATACCAAGGTTGTAGGTTTGATCCTTGGTCAGGGCACATGTAAGAATCAACCAATTATTGAAAAAAAGCACATTCCTATCTCCATTTTGAGTCTGTGGGTCTGGAATAGGACCCAAGAATCTGCATTTTAATAAGTGTCTCCTGTGATTTCAATACAGTTGACTGTTGACTCACTTTTTGAGAAACAATGACATAAAAGAGTAGTTCTTAATCTTTTTTACATTTATGCACTCCTGGAAATTTCTAATAAAAGCTATGGGCTTTTTCCCTAGAAAACTGCACTTGTACTCAAGGACATGATAATGTGAATATGTTGTGAATACAATTGCAGGTGTTCATGGAACCCCAGTGGCATCATATTCATGGTCCTTACATTAGGGATCCCTGACATATAGGATTTGTTCTATATGATGCAAGGAGTTGTTTTTGTTTTTGCTTTTCATCCTCACTTGAGGATACTTCTTCCATTAATGTGAGAAAGACATATAGATTGGTTGCCTCCTACACATGCCCCAAATGATGCTGGGGATTGAACCTGCAACCCAGGTACATGTCCTTGACCAGGAATTGAACCGGTGACACTCTAACTACTGGGAAAACACTGGCCAGGGCAGGAGTTTTGTTTTTGTTTTTGTTTTTGTTTTTTTAAGACAGACGTTTAGATAATTGAGAGCATTTAAAAGTATGTATATGTGTGCACATATGTGTGTGTATAAGAAAAGTGCAGAAATGATTTCTACTTTTGATGAAGGGGTTCCTTCTCCATTTCTAGAATCAGCTCCTAACTAATAAAGGAACAGAAAGAAGATGGATCCCTCAACAATTCCCTTCCAGCTACATTCTGTTCACAAACATGTTAATGAAATTTGCAGATGACCCCAAAAGAGGATATGCAGCAAACACCAGGAAAGCCAAAGAAATTATATAAAACATAAACAATATGGCAAAGAGAATGACACTCAGCTTGGAAAATTTTCAAGGAGAGGCATCTGGGGAAAAGTAATTGGAAAGAAAATTTTTCATGGGGAGGGCAACACCTGGAAAATAGTAATGGCTATAAGAGGCCCAAGGGTGATGCTAAATGGCAAATTAGATATATGTCTGTTGAGATATTACGAGAAAAATATGACACTGGCCTCTTGTCACAAAGCAGGAAGATAATGGCTCTTTCTGTTTGGCCCTAGTGAGGTAGCACCTGGGATGCTGTTTTTAGTTTTGGACACTTCATTAGTGGAAAAGTGTTGATTAATATTTGGGAATTTAGCCGTAACTGGCTTGGCTCAGTGGATAGAGCGTCGGCCTGCAGACTGAAAGGTCCCAGGTTCAATTCCGGTCAAGGGCATGTACCTTGGTTGCGGGCACATCTCCAGTGGGAGGTGTGCAGGAGGCAGCTGATTGATGTTTCTCTTTCATCGATGTTTCTGGCTCTCTATCTCTCTCCCTTCCTCTCTGTAAAAAATCAATAAAATATGTTTAAAAAAACAAACAAAAACAAAACAAAAAATATTTGGGAATTTAGAGGAAAGAAGCAAGAAGAATTAAAAGCATTTATTTGACACAACTCAACCATTCAAAACCAATAGCACAGAGGGAGAGAGGAGTAATGAAACTATATACTTTGATTGTGTTACTAAGAAATTAAAGAAATAAAAGGTCTCTTCTTTCAATTTCAGCATTGAACCAATGATTGTTGGAGCTGGGAGGGTCTTTGGAGATGAATTTTGATGACCTTTAAGTTCCTGGGCAATGTTAAAATTCTGTAAGCTAGGTAGGTTGCCTTTGGGCTGTGCATTCCACAGAGATCTAGCAAGGGTCCCCTTAAACACAGATGTCATATTATTCTCCTGATTAGAATACCCCAATGAATTCCCATGGTATTTAGAATAAAATTAGCCTTTCAAAAGGGCCCATATCATTAGGCCTTTACCTAAATCTTGTTTTCTACCACTCTTCCCTGAGCTCACCAATCTTCAGCCACATCTCCCTTCTCTCTATTTCTATGTTTTTAAATTTTTTATTTATTGATATTAGAGAGAGAGAGAGAGAGAGATAGAGATAGAGAGAAATAGAGAAAGAGAGAGAAACATCGATTTGTTGTGCCACTTATTTGTGTATTCACTGGTTGATTTTTGTATGTGCCCTGACTGGGGCTCGAACCTGAAAACTTAGCATATCAGGACAATGCTCTAACCAACTGAGCTCCCCAGGCAGGCCCTTCTCCTTATTCCTAGAACTCTGCAAACTCTCCCAGCCTCATGGTCTTTGTATTTGCTGTTTATTTCTCTAGCTCCTTGAATTATGGATTCCTTCTCATCTTTCTTCCTTACATAACCATGTTATCTAAAGTCTCCATTGCCACTCCATCACCCTGTTTAGAGCATGATCACAATCTGTAATTAACTTTATTTACTTGTGTATTATCTTTTCCCCTCTTAGGATGTAAAGTCCAGGAGAACAAGGACCTTTTCTATCTCACTCAGTCCTATAGTTCCAGTTCCTTTCATGAAGTAATAGCCAACACATTTTACCATATTCTTGATTCTGTTGGAGTGTTTTACATGTATGAACTCATTTAATCCTCACAGCAACCTTATCAGATAGGACTATGATGATCTACACCTTAAAAATGGGGAAACCAAAATACAAAGAGGCTAAAATTAACTTGCCCAAGTTTAAACAGCAAGTAAGTGGTAGAGCTAGGATTTGAATCAGCAGTGTGAGACTTACCCAGGGCCTGAGACGTTAACAGAAGAGTCAAAGCTAGCATCCAGGGCTTCTAGCTGCTTGGTGTTCATCTGTGTAAAGAACAGGCAGTGGATTAATTACTTGGATAGTTATGCACTATTATCTCTCCCTTATGAGAAATTCCAGTTAATGAAGATTTGTCTCCATATCTGGGAATGTGTGGTCTTGAGTCATTCTTTTTGGGAGTAATGAGGAAAAGAGACAAATTGGAAAGGGAACAGGAACAAAAACAGGAGGTAAAACATGGTGGAACAAGATTTGAGCTGTTTGTAATATAGTGTTGGGAGAGGCAAAGGAAGCTAAGAGGAAGTAAAGCAAGGACTTGTTTTCTGGACTACTAGGAAGCAGGGAATTGGTCTGATATAAGAGGAGTTGGGGGCATGTGCCTTGGTATGAACTTATTTATCACTAGAGGCCTGATGCACAAAATTTGTGCACTCGGCAGGGGGGCGGTGGTCTCTCAGCCCAGCCTGCATACTCTAGCAGTCCGGTAGCCCTCAGGGGGGATGTCTGACTGTCTGACTGATGGCTTAGGCCTGCTCCCTGTGGACATTTTTAGCACTGCCATGGAGGCAGGAAGGCTCCCGCCACCACCACTGCACTCACCAGCTCTGAGCCTGGCTTCTGGCTGAGTGGTGCCCCCGTCCCCCCGTGGGAGTGCACTGACCACCAGCGGGCAGCTCCTGCGTTGAGCATCTGCCCCTTGGTGGTCAGTGCGCATCATAGTGACCTGTTGTTCTGCCATTCGGTCGATTTGCATATTAGTCTTTTATTATATAGGATGGGCCGAAATAAGACTTATGTAGCCCTGTATTTTGGAGAGAAGATTGAGAAATACCTGTTCTGCTAGGTCAAACAGACTAAACAAAGTGTGTCCAAAGGCCTTTTTGTATTGAGCATCCAAGTGACTCAGTCTCTGTGACCTGTGTGTGACCAAGATGTGGGAGTCAGTGACAACCCTATGTCATAAAATCAGAAAGACATATTTGGATGGAGGAACCAACAGGGATATTTTATTAGTTTGCAGATTTTCTGCAACCAAGCAAAACAAATTTCCAAGCCTCTTGTCAAAACTGAAAGGCTCTTAGTAAGCATGGGGTGATATAGTGAAAGTAACTGTTTTATTAGCAGGAATGAAAACATATCCATAAGGGATTTCATTGGTTTATTCATGATGGCCTCAGCTTCTTCAACTCTATTTTCCCTGACTCTAGTCTTATTTTGTTTGTCTATTCTTTACAACACAGAGATGGATCTTGGTTAAAATTTCATTTTTTAAAATTGACTTTATTTTTTTAGAGCAGTTTTAGGTTCACAGTAAAACTGATGAAGGTACAGAGATTTCCCATATAACCCTGACTTACCTATGCAGATTTCTCCAATATCAACCCCCACTCCCCACCAGAGTGTTACATTTGTTACAGTTGATGAACCTACATTGACACATCATAATCATCCAAAGTCCATAGTTTATGTTAAGATTCACTCTTGGTGTTGTACATTCTATGGGTTTGGCTATTATTGTATTGCTTTCTGTTTCTGTCTTCAAATCTCTTAATAGTTAATGACATAATATATTTAGCTACTCTGATGGTAGGTGCATATATTTTTATAATTATTAGATCTTATGGTGAATTGACTCATTATATCATTATAATGATTGGGTCTTGTTTTTTTAAAAATATATTTTATTGATTTTTTACAGAGAGGAAGGGAGAGGGACAGAGAGTTAGAAACATCGATGAGAGAGAAACAGCGATCCAGCTGCCTCCCGCACACCCCCCACCGGGGATGTACCCGAAACCAAGGTACATGCCCTTGGCCAGAATCGAACCCGGGACCCTCCAGTCCGCAGGCCGACGCTCTATCCCAGCCGTGGGCAAACTACGGCCCGTTTGAAATGAATAAAACTTAAAAAAAAAAAAAGACCGTACCCTTTTATGTAATGATGTTTACTTTGAATTTATATTAGTTCACACAAACACTCCATCCATGCTTTTGTTCTGGCCCTCCGGTCCAGTTTAAGAACCCATTGTGGCCCTTGAGTCAAAAAGTTTGCCCACCCCTGCTCTATCCACTGAGCCAAACTGGTCAGGGCTGGGTCTTGTTTTTTAAACCCATTCAACTTCTCTATGTGTTTTGATTGAGCAATTTAATCCACTTACATGTAGAATAATTATTGGTAGATAAGGACTTATTATTGCCATTTTGTTAATTGTTTTCTGTTTGTTTTTAGTTCCTTTGTTCTTTTCTTCCTCTAGTTGTCTTCCTTTGTGAATTAATGATTATTTGTCATATTATGCTTTGATTCTTTCCTCTTTGTCTTTAGTGTAACTACTATGGGGTTTGTTTTGTGGTTACTGTGAGGCTTTCATAATAAATGAAAATAGTCTATTTTAAGCTGATAACAGCTTAACTTCAATTGCATGAAAAAGCTCTACATATATACTTGTTTCCCCGCCCACATATTTTATGTTGTTAATGTCATATTTTACATTGCTTTATATTGGGTATCATTTAAAATAATATTTAGTTATAGTTTAAAAAATATATTTTATTGATTTTTTACAGAGAGGAAGGGAGAGGGATAGAGAGTTAGAAACATCGATGAGAGAGAAACATCGATCAGCTGCCTCTTGCACACCCCCTCCTGGGGATGTGCCCGCAACCAAGGTACATGCCCTTAACCGGAATTGAACCTGGGACCCTTAAGTCCGCAGGCCGACGCTCTATCCACTTAGCCAAACAGGTTAGGGCTAGTTATAGTTTTTAACGCTTTTGTCTTTTAGCCTTTAACTAGACTTCAAAGTGATTTATACATCATCATTATAGGATTACAGTTTTGCAAATTTGACTATATATTTACCTTTACCAATGATTTTGTATTTTCATATGCTTTCTGGTTACTAATTAGTGTCCTTTGTTTCAGCTTGAAGAACTCCCTTTAGCAATTCGTGTAAGAAAGGTCTTGTGGTGATGAATTCTCTCAGCTTTTGTTTGGAAAGAGATCCATACTTATAAAATGGAAATCTGACTACATCAATCACTTGCTTCCAAGGGGTCTCTGGCTTTTAGGATAAAGTACAAATCCCTTAACATGGCTTATCAAAATCCTTCATGAGCTGCCTTCTTTCTGTATCCCATCACTTGGTTTTTCAAGGGTGGTAAGTGGCAGGGCTGGCATTTGAACCCAGATAATCAACTTCCAGAGCCAATATTCTAATCCTCACCTAAAGATATTTTCCCACTTCTTTTATAGAGAGTAGAAGGGAGGGTGGGTGAGAGGAAGAGGATGAGGAGGAAGAGGAGTAGAAGGAGGGAGGGAGGGAGGAAGGGAGGGAGAGAGAGAGAGAGAGAGAGAGAGAGAGAAACATTGATGTGAGAGAGACACATTGACATTGATTGGCGGCCTCTCACGCCAGCTGCGACCCAGGTGGGAATCAAACCCAAGACCCTTCAGTACTATGGCCCACGCTCTAACCACTGGCCAGGGCCAGAGCCAATATTCTAAATTGCTTCCTGGCATTGCCCAGCAGTAAGCTATATTGAATTCCTTTCATTATCTTCCATGAACTGTGCTTTGTTTTCTCTTTAGGCTTTTCTCCATGCTATAGACTGACTGGAATTTTCTCTGGCCACTCTCTTGGCATAGAAAACCCCTTCCTATTTATCCTTCAGAGCCCAGCTTAGAAATTTCTCTCAGAAGCTTTACATGATTTCCCAAGTCTGGGTCAGAAGTCCCTGACCTATATTCCTATAAATTCTTTTTCTTCCCCTGACATATAACTTATTCATTATAATTTCCAGTTTACCTCCTTAACAATAATTTGGACTCTGTGATTTTAGGGGCTGTGATGATCTTAAATGCATGATTAATTCCCAGTAGGCACCAGGAACTTATTTGTTGCATAAACGAACAGAAGATTTAAAATTCCTTAATAGGATAGTCTCCTATAGTGTAAGTTTTTAGAGACTTAATACTGGGGGTTGGGAAGGGAAAACTATAGTTATTTTGTTGTTTGGATCTCTTGTGTGGGTGATTCAAAGCACAACTTAGAGAGAACTCCGAGGCAGCTGACACACTCAGGAGAGAAGAGACGGCGGAAAAGAGCGGCGTGCGACAGGCGGAAGCTGGTGCCGCTTCGCTGACAGGCTGTCCCCTCCATGGCCCTTCTTTGCAGGTGTCAGTGCTCTTCGGGCCACGTGGTGCCTCGGGGGCGTCTGGACACCCTGGGAAAGCATCGCAGCTGGATCCTCCTCACAGCCCGTAATATCGCGATGCTTCCTGGACGGGAATTTCGCTTCAGCACGTGTCCCAGCACGTGTCCCAGCACGTGTCCCAGCACGTGCTGCGCGTGTCTTTCTCTGCTGCCCGGACACCAGACTGGAAGCGACAGAACCTGTGGAGGAATAGTGGCCCCTGACGGAAGTCTCTGAGGAACCTGTGGAGGAATGGTGGCCGCTGGCGGGAGTCTCTGAGGAACCTGTGGAGGAATGGTGGCCCCTGACGGAAGTCTCTGAGGAACCTGTGGAGGAATGGTGGCCGCTGGCGGGAGTCTCTGAGGAACCTGTGGAGGAATGGTGGCCGCTGACCGGAGCCGGGACAGGGAAGCCTCCGCTAGTGGCTGGGAGTCGAGCCCCCAGGCCAGACAGGGGCCTGTCCCCTCCGAGGGGCCCAGAGCAGGATAAAGTGAAAAGCAGCACCAGGAAGCGCAGGGAAGCTCTACGTCCAGAACAAGAGGGACCCAGGCAGCGGGATGGTGGCGGCTCAGACAGCAGGTGAGCACACCCGTGTGGGCGGCTTTCAGAGGGACCGGTAGAGGAGGGGTAGCCCAAGAATGCAGGGAGGGGTGGGGATCGAGAACACAGGTGTGGGTATGGCCGCAGGGATGAGATCCAGTCCTGGTTGCATGTGGTCTGGCAGTTGCTGCCTCTGGACCTGGGAAGGGACTGGTGGGTAGGACTCCGCTGGAGAACCTAGTTGTGAAGATGCATGTAAAATCACCTGGGAAATAAACAGCCGTGGCGCTGGCGGCGAACCTCTGAGCTTGTTGCTTAGCCTTAGTCCAGAGATTTAGATTTATTTATTTCGTGCTTGCCCTCATTCCATTCCTCCTACCATCCTCCTTCCTTTCTTCCCTCCTCACTGTTCACTCCTCCCCTAGCTTCTCTCCTCCTCACCATCTCCCCCTTCCTTCCGTTAAACCAGTTCATAACCCTAGGATTCCCGTGGGCTGTGAGCTAGGATGGGAAGAATATCACATCTTTATTTTATTCAACATCTAAGTAAAATTTTTGCATCTTCATCAATTATGAAAAGAATTGTGAACCAGAGTAGTATTAGCAGTCCGTATGACTATGTCCTCAATAGAAACCACATAGTATTAATACCTGTACGTTTGTGATCATAGAAATAACAGATGTTGACATTCCCACTGTGGCATTTAGAGATATTTTTGCTCAGGACTGAGAAATTATGAGCTATTGTCAATGCATTAATATTGAAACATGTAATACTATATCACTAACTTAAAAATATTTTGATAATTATAGTTCTCATCCATTCCTAATCTTATTATGGTGCATGGAAAGAAAATTGGTACTGATCTTGAGAAAGTGAATGACCCAAACCATTGGGCCACAAATCTTTTTTCAGTGCAGGTGGTTTCCAGAGGACCTAATGTAATCGTTAATTGATAATTAAAACTAATCTACACTAATAAAAGAGAAACATGGTAATTGGCGTACGACCGCTACCCTTCCCATTGGCTAATCAGGGAGATATGCAAATTAACTGTCAGCCAAGATGGCGGCCAGCAGCCAGGCAGCTTGAAACTAACATGAGGCTTGCTTGCTTCAGTGACGGGGAGGAAACCAACGTTCCCCGCCTGCCTTGCAGGCCTCTGAGCCTGCAGTTTGAACATTGTAACA
>NW_005371709.1:1318876-1359421 GCF_000412655.1 Myotis brandtii
AGCAGGCCTAAGCCAGCAGGTCGTTATCTCCTGAGGGGTCCAAGACTGCGAGAGGGCACAGGCCGGGCTGAGGGCCCCCCCCTTCCCCCCCCGAGTGCACAAATTTTTGTGCACCGGGCCCCTAGTTTTAAATATTCACTGTGGATATTTTGGTGTATAACTCTGGAGGAGGTAAAAGAATTATGTGGTTTTGCCATAACAAAATGGTTGTTATTTCCTATCTACTTATTTATGTAAACAAACTTTCTCAGAGTTTATATTTAAAAATAAAACAAAAAGGAAAGGGATTGATTTTGTACGTTGACTAATACTATCAGTAGATCCATAAAATAAAAGCCACATTAATCTCACTAAGAGATATGAGTCTAATAAAATATTCTTATATATATATTATCTATATAAATTTTATTATATTTATGCTGACTTTGTTCAATTGATTAATTCAGAAGAAATTTTTTAATACTCTGAGCCTTATGGTCACACAAGGCTTGATTTTGGACTTCTGGCCTCTAGAACTATGAAAGAATATATTTCAGTTGTTTTAAGCCTTCAAGGCTATGGTAATTTGTTATAGCAGTTAATAAATAGGATATATAGCATGTGCAAATGCTCAGTTTTAGTAGATACTACCCAGTAGTTTTCCAGAATGATGGTACCTATTTACACTCCCAGTAGCAGTGTATGAGAGTTCTAGTTGTTTTACATCAAGGGTTGGGGGCCAGGTAGTTAAGAGCCTGATAGTTAATATTTTAGGCTTTATAGGCCATATGGACTTATGGCAGATACTCAGCCCTGTCATTGTAGCATGAAAGAAGCCATAGATAATACATAAATGAATGGCTGCACTCCAGTAAAACTTTATTTACAAAAATAAGTGGTGAGTCCTAGTTTGCTGACTCTTGCTCTGTATTCCCATCATCATTTAGTATTTTTTGTCCTTTTCATTTTAACCACTCTGGTCCATGTGTAGTGGTCTCATTACGCTTTTAAATCACATATCCCTGATTAATGAGGTTGAATATCTTTTTGGGTGTTGACCATTTATTTATATATATAAATAAATATATATATTTAATCCTCACCCAAGGATATGTCTTTATTGATTTTTAGACAGAGAAGAAAGGAGAGAGAGGGAGGGAAGGAGTTGTTCAAGGTCACAGAGCTATTAATTGTAGGAGTGTGGATTTGAATCCAGAGCTGGAATTTTAAGAACTGCCTAGCTTGCAGCATGGGATGGGCATGCCACAGTTAACAATAACACAGGGTGGCAGAAAGTGAGGGCTGTGTTACATATCTAGGTTAGGTCTTGATGATAGGGAATTGTTCCTGAAATTGGCCAGATGTTCTTTGCTTTTATACTTCAAATTGTGGCTATTTCACTGTTTCCAAAAGTCTGGGAAAGGGAAGAAGAAATATTGTCATTGTTTAACTGCTCCAATGAAAGGTATAAAAGAGAGGTTGAAGTAATTATTAGATAGTTGAGATTTGGGAGATGCTTATGAATCTCAAATTCCACTTTGTTTCTTTTCTCTATAACTTGGGACATAGACTGCTGATGTTAAGTAAATACAGGTATGTATTAAAAGATGGGGCCAAACTTTCCTTTTTGACTTTTTCTCCCATTACTACTCATACTGAATCCTTCCGTAGATGATCTGATTCATTCACTGCCCATCTAATAGACCTTTCACTTTCCCTTCCCTGAGGTTTTGCCTAACGAGGCCTATAATTTCTCTTGTGATAAACCTGGGATGTTCACAAACTTGGTATTCTGAAGTTGGAAGGGACTTTAAAAACATTCTGATCCAGAAAGCTTAGCTTAAAAGACTTGTCCAAGGTGACAGAACAGTTAATAGCAAAGCTAGTAAAGAACCCAGTTCTTCTAAACTTGTAGTCACAGGCTCTATGCACAGCCTCACTCTGCCTCAATTTTGGGTTGCTAGGAGCAGTCTCTAAAGGATATGCTGAGAGGGCCTCTGAGTCTCCTCTGACGTCAACTTTAAAATATGTGCCAGTGTGAATTTTCATATATAGAGTATGGGATTTTTCAAGAAAGTCACGTCTGTTTTATTTATTCAGTGTAGTCTCTGACAGCGATATGCAAATATAGAATTTATTTAGTCTGTCTCCCCTGGTGACTTGCCAGTCTCCAAGGGGGGAGGAAAACATTTTGTTTCCCATGGGTTTTGTTTGTCATAGCTTGATTTCCCATAATGAAAACAGCTCTGGATAGCTTCATATGGGACAAAGCTGGAAATTATTAAATGTTTCTGAGTTATGTACATTGGGCATTCATAATTTACTTATGAAGTTTCTCCATGCATTGCATTTAGAACTTGCCAAAATCTATCACTTGGATATTGGTTTCTTGGGTATTCTGAGGAACTACAGTATTTGACAAAGGAGACCTAGTCTTTTAGTGTAAAAAATTGGAACCCGAGTTTTATTTACAATTTAAGAATCTCTCTTCACTAAGTGTATCCCCTTAGGTAAAGAATAAAAGCTTTGAGTCTTATTGAGAACTATAAATTCTTTCACCTCTGTGCTAATATGTTCTTTACCAGAATGGATGTTTTTGGCCCCCAAATACAGCATCATCCTGCTTTTCTGTACGTAATTTGCTTGTAGCATTTATCTGAAATAGCTCATTTATGTGCTATCACTTTCTGTGGTATCAGTAAAGAACAAGACAATCTTTTTTTTTTTTTCATGAAAAGAAACCATTTTTTCCTCTTTCCTAATTGGTTCTGTCATCTATAAAAAGAACAATTGCAACTCTTGTTCTGAAATGAGATTTCTTTTTTTCTGATGATAAATGAAGATCCAAGGAATATGTACAAGCTCAATGAGTAGGAGAGAAATAATGGTTTTTGTAGATTGTGATTTTGATGACTTAATCAGTTCAGTTATCTTTGGTATTTTGAAGTCTAGAAACTAAGCAGTCATTTTTAAAGGGAAAAATATGCCTACGACGTAGTCTCTTTTTTTATTAAAACATTTGTAATAATAGATAATAGGACATAGTCTCTTTTAAACACTTCACTATTACTTTCTTCTCCCATTACAGAATACCCCCTTGGTACTTTCAGTAAAGGAATGATATGAACCTTTCATTTATTGAACATCTACATATGACAGCTAATTTTATATACTTTAACTAATTTAAGCCCATAACAAGCTTTATTAAGTGGTTATTTTTAAACTAATTTTTACTAATGAAGAAATGGAAGGTCAGAAAGTCCAAGTAATTTGCTTAAGGTCACACAGTTAGTGTGATAGAGCCAGGATTTAAACCCAGATTCATTGACTTCTGTGGTGGTGAATGCCAATTGGCTATTCAATATTCATTCATTCCTCTTTCTTATAAACTGAACCCCAATTTAAAAAAAATATATTTATTGATTTCAGAGAGGAAGGGAGGGGGAGAGAGAGATAGAAACATCAATGATGAGAGAGAATCATTGATTGGCTGCCTCCTGCACACCCCACACTGGGGATCGTGCCTGCAACCTGGGCATATGCCCTGACCGGGAATTGAACCATGACCTCCTGGTTCATAGGTTCACATTCAACCACTGCACGATGCCTGCCAGCCGAGCTGAACCCAATTTTTAAGGCAGCAAAATTCTGTATTTTTCAACCTCCTTTTCACCTAGGAGAAGCCATGAGATATAAGTGGAAATTGTTGGATGGGATTTCCAGGAATGACTCAACTGGGAGTCATCTTTTACTCTTCTTCTCTTTCTGTTCCTGTCTAGATAGTAGATGTGATGGCTGGAATTCTAGCATCTGGCTTGTGAACATGAGGGAAACTTGAGAATGCAAGCTACATGCCAGTGCTAAGGATTGCAGAGTAGAAAAATAGGAGTCTAAGACCCTGAAGATGATGTGATGACATCCTAACAGTCCTGGACATCCTACCTTCAGACTTTATGTTAGTGAGAGAGTGGGGTGGGTAAACCTCATTTGTTAGAGCTGTGTAACAAGCAGCTGAATGCAGTTCCTAATTAAGACAGACTTTAAGAACCATACTACATTTACTACTGCTGGCTTGACTGCTATATTTTGAGTAGCTGAGTGACTAACTTTTTATGTTCAATATAATTCCATGTCTTACTATTCAAAGTATAGTGGTTGGGCCAGCAGCATCAACATTACCTGGGAGTTGTAAGACACTACTAAGAAAGAAAATTATAGGCCAATATGCCTGATGAACATAGGTGCAAAAATCCTTGCCTATAATTTGTTAAGCATTTACCTTTAATCTGTTTTACAGTCATTATGTTTGGGCTAAAGACAGAGGAAGAAGGACACATTCTCAGGCTATAATTTTGTTTTTCACTTAAAAAAACCAACCCTTTTATTATTGAAAATTTCTGAAAGACCAGCAAAATAGAATTATATAATGAACCCCTATGTATCTATCACTTAGATTCAATAAAGACAACATTTTGAAAAAAATTTCAACTATCTTTTCTCTCTCTCTTTTTAAAAAATTCTTTATTGTTGGAAGTATTACATATATCTCCTTTTCTCCCTATTGACCTCTCCCGCCCCTCAGCACAGGCCCTCACCCTCCTACTGTCTGTGTCCATCGGTTATGCTTACATGCATGCATAGAAGTCCTTAGGTTGATCTTTTACCCCCCTCCCACATCCCTTGCCTTCCTTCTGAGGTTTGATGGTCTGTTTGATGCTTCTATGTCTCTCTGGATCTATTTCTGTTCATCAGTTTATGTTGTTCATTATATTCCACAAATGAGTGAGATCATGTGATATTTATTTTTTTCTAACTGGCTTATTTCGCTTAGCTTAATGCTCTCCAGGTCCATCTTTGCTGTTGCAAATGGTAAGAGTTCTTTCTTTTTTATAGCAGTGTAGTATTCCATTGTGTAGATGTACCATAGTTTTTTAATCCACTCACCTGCTGATGGGCACTTAGGCTGTTTCCAAATCTTAGCTATTATAAATTGTGCTGCTATGAGCATAAGGGTGCATATATTCTTCCTGATAGTTGTTTCTGATTCTAGGGATATATTCCTAGAAGTGGGATTACTGGGTCAAAAGGCAGTTCCATTTTAAATTTTTTGAGGAAACTTCATACTGTTTTCCACAGTGGCTGTACCAGTCTGCATTCCCACCAGCGGTGTATGAGGATTTCTTTTTCTCCACATCTTTGCCAGCACTTGTTTGTTGGTTTGTTGATGATAGCCATTCTGACAGGTGTGAGATGGTACTTCATTGTCGTTTTGATTTGCATCTCTCAGATAATTAGTGACTTTGAGCATTTTTTCATATGTCTGTTGGCCTTCTGTATGTCCACTTTCAAAAAGTGTCTATTTAGGTCTTTTGCCCATTTTTTGATTGGATTGTTTATCTTCCTTTTGTTAAGTTGTATGAGTTTCCTATAAATTTTGGAGATTAAACCCTTATCGGATGTAACATTGGCAAATGTGTTGTCCCATGCAGTGGGCTCTCTTGTTTTGTTGATGGTTTCTTTTGTTGTGCAGAAGCTTTTTATTTTGATGTAGTCCTATTTGTTTATTTTCTCCTTGGTTTCCATTGTCCCAGGAGATGTATCAGTAAAGATTTTGCTACGAGATATGTCTTATATTTTGCTGCCTATGGATTCTTCCAAGATTTTTATGGTTTCCCATCTTACATTTAAGTCTTTTACCTATTTTGAGTTTATTTTTGTGTATGGTGTAAATTGGTGGTCTAGTTTCATTTCTTCTCTCTCTCTTTTTCCCCCTAGAGTATTTTAAAGCAAATCCCAACAGATAATTTCATTTATAAATACGTCAGGATGCATCATTAACTCTGAGGATTTTTTTCTTTCCTTCTTTAAACATTACCATGACAGCCTGAGTTTTTTCCATCTTTGTTGTTCTAGTTTTTGCTTAAAGGGAACTTTGATAATGGGAAGAGCTGTGTAACAAGCAGCTGAATGCAGTTCCTAATTAAGACAGACAGAATGAAGGGGAAGTTAGGGTATATACATGGGGGTGTAAGAACCTAGTGAAGGTCAGAGTTGTTAAAGGGAATTTTAATCCCTCTTTTAAAATCAGATACTGGTGAACAGATGATTCAGACCCTATCTGGTTACCCCTGATATTGCCATGTTACAGTTATTTAATCTCACTTGTAAGCAGATGCTTTTCTAGGGCTTCCCAACACAGGTTCAAAGCTTGAGGACATTTTCATAAATATTCCATTATGTACCTCTAAAAGAAAAGGGCTTTTTAAAAACAGGACTATAACCGTATAGTTGTCACCTATAGAACTGTATCACATACAAGAATTAACAATAAATCCTTAATACATTAAATAACCAAATTTATAGTTCCTCATAAATACTCTGAATTTATTTTAAGAATATGGTTTTACAACCTCTTTTAATCTGAAATACCTACCCTCCAACCCCTGCCATTTTTGTGTGAAAAAAAGTAGATCGTTTGTCCTGTAGAATTTTCCTAAGTCTGGATTTTCCTGTAAATTAGTTGAGTTTAGAGATTCAGGTTCTTCTCTTCCCTCCACCCCCATAAGACTTCTTTATAGATAATCCTGTGTTCTTTTACCATCATATCTGATAGTCTCTCTTTTTGTAGTGTCATTTTCCCAAGGATTCGTGATTCCTCTTGGTAGGGAAATCTGTGCATTAAGGGTGCTCATTGTTACTGGGATTATCACTGATTTTAGGATGTTTCAGTGGATAGAACTAGAAAATACTATTTTTAAAGATAAATTACATCTGAGTTTTTAGTAATACTTCCGATTCAAATTCAGTACTAAAGGATTTTTATTTAACCTTACCTTTAAAAAAATATGTTATACTTATCTGTTTCATTCTATGCTGAGAACTCTGGTTCTCATGAATGCTGGATACTATAGAATAAAATAGAATATTACATAAAATTTAATTTTCTTTATCCCACATTACACAATAACAGTCTAATAATAATAATACCAACACAACCACTAACAATTATGATGTATAAAGATACGTAAAGTACTGGGCTTTACTAGTAAAGATGTATTAGAGATGTATAAAATACTGGGCTTTAAAGTCACTTGAACTACTCTATATGTAGTGAAACCCCCCCACTTGGATATATGTTTAGGTTGCTGTATTTCATTTGATTTTTAGTTTTTAAGGGCTGTTTTAAATTTCTTCTAATTAAGTAAAATATTTGCATGGTTCTAAGTCAAATCAGCAAAACAAGCTAATTTTTAAAATCCAGTATCTCTATATAATATCTTAGTCTATTTGTATTTTGATTATTTTTCTGTTGGCTTCCAATGTGAGCAGTATTAAAATTAGTCAGATAACTTCTCTCCTTCCCCATTCCTTCTACCCCAATATTTGATTTGAAGTAATATCCTTTTAGTCCCAGTTAATCAGCAAGCTTTAGTCTACTTTTTTTCATCCTTTACTATTTTTTCATAGTTTTACTGGATCTACATTGTTAGAACATATAGACATTGCCTGCTATATTCTCTCCTTTATAACTATCATTTAGTCTTAGTTCTTTACATAGATGCCTCACCAGCTTTCTGCTATTGTTTTCAAATATGTCTGATGCTCTTTCCAGTGAGTAAGTATGAGAGAGAGAGAGAGAGAGAGAGAAAGAGAGAGAGAGAGAACTCGGAGAGGGAGGAAGAGAGAGAGAGAGGGAAACAGGAAGAGAGGATGAATGAATATATGAATATGAATAAACATAAACAAGAATTTATGCACATGAGTTAGGGGATTTCTGAGAAGGTATCAGGAGCCAGATTTTCTATGCTTTACTCTCTAACCATAGTATGCTCAGCAAAAGTGAAAATAATCATGGATATAGACTTAGTCTTTATATATTAATAAATATTGTGTATCAAATTCAAAATCTACTGAGAAAACAAAATTGCCAGTATTGCTGAAAAAGAAAAGAAAATTTGTTTTATACAAAATATATCTTCTATTATATAGAAGAGGTTGTCATTTAGATTGAGGAAGAAAGATGTTAAAAATGTTAAAAGACATGTTACATTGATTTAAGTGTTTATTAACTAATTAAGTAAAATATAGGGTCTACTTCTATGTTACACAGACTGGTTCAGAATATCCCATTGGTTAAGAGGTAGCTTCTGGAAAGACAGACCTAAATTTGAATCCCCAAGCTGCTACTTATTAGCAAGTTACTTAATCTTTCTTACAGTTTTTCCTCCTTTAAAATTAAGTTATGAGAATTTGTCTATTAGAGTTATTGTAAAGATTCAATGAGGTAATGCATTAAAATGCTTTACGCAATGGTTGGTACTTAATATATGCTCAAGAAAGCTGGTTATTTTAAATATTATTCTTTGTCAATTTGGGTGGATAAATGGATTTCATACTTGAGATGATGAAGGAAGGGCTTAAAGTGACATCAGCTTTATTTTTATATTGTCTCCCCCTGGCAAGAACAGTTTTTGCTTGCTTGCCTGCCTATTCTGTATTGTGTGCTTATACTTTCTCTGTAATACTGACTTTTTATTTTATTTTTTAAAAATATATTTCTTTATTGATTTCAGAGAGGAAGAGGGAGAGAGAGATAGAAACATCAATGATGAGAGAGAATCATTGATCGGCTGCCTCCTGCATGCCCCCTACTGGGGATCGAGCCACAACCCAGGTATATGCCCTTGGCCAGAATTGAACCTGGGACCCTTCAGTTTTTGGGCCGATGCTCTATCCACTGAGCCAAACAGGTTAGGGCGATACTGACTTTTTTTTGATTTCATGATGTCTTGCACACAGTGGGTATCCTATATAATGAAAGGGTAATATGCAAATCAAACGGTGGAACGACTGGTCACTAAAATGTGCACCGACCACCAGCTCAACGCAGGAGCTACCCCCTGGTGGTCAGTGTGCTCCCACAGGGAAAGCGCCGTTCAGCTAGAAGCCCTGAGCCGGGCTCAAGGCTGGCAAGGGCAGCGGTAGTGGCGGTGGTGGGAGCCTCCCGCCTCCGTGGCAGCGCTAAGGATGTCCCACTGATGGCGTAGGCCAGCTCCCGGGTCTAAGCCATCAGTCGGACATACTCCGAGGGCTCCCGGACTGCTAGAGGGTGCAGACCAGGCTGAGGGACCCCTGCCCTTGAGTGTACAAATGTCGTGCAAAGGCCTCTAGTTAAATAAATAAGTGATAACTTCTTGTCTTCATGGAATACGAGTAGCACATTACTTATTTATAGATAATCTGTAAGGTTCAGGTGGGCAATCCCCAATTTTATCTTCATGTAGCTCATCCTCTTTCACCACCTGGACTTTCAGACTTCCCAGCAACTGAGGATTATTTCTCTAGCTAGTGGTGGTTGTTGCTAGGTTTGTGATTGCTGCTTCATCTATCATTACACTCACAAAGATACATAGACACATCTGTGGGCATTAATTTTCATGATGTTTTTGACTGACCTATTCCATATTTTACAATTGCTTATTCACTGTCAGCAGCAGAAACCCTGTAACTGTTTATTCCTTGTAGTGTTTACCCAATTTCTGTCTTTTTTGGCTTCGGAGCATCATTTTATCAATAACATAATAGCATTTTTCTTTCTCCCTTTTTTCCATGGGTTGTATGTTAAGTGTTATGTGGACAGCAAATGTTAGTTTCACTAAAAATTTAAAAAACTATAGAAGTTTCAGTACTTTGGTGCTAAAACTTAGATAAAGTTAGCCAAGAGGAAACCTCTTCTAAAAATATGGAGCCCAGGCTCTATTTGCTGTCCCCTATAGTAATAATTCTCAGATTTTAAATCTGAATTTTACTCATTTGGGGATATTTGTTAAAATGTAGATTCTATTTAGGTAGGTTTGAGATGGAGCCTGAGATTCTCCTTTATAACTAGTTCTCAGGTTATGCTGATGCTGCTAGATCTGTGGACCACATTTTGAATAGTAAGGCTTTAGGGGAGAAGTATGATCTGACAAGATATACAACAAATTATTAACACACATTTTGCCTTTAATTTACATTTTATGAGAAATAATTGTATGAAATATTTTTGGAGCTGGCAGATTATATATATTAAATGTTAATATCAAAGATAAATGCGAGGAAGACCTATTTACAGTTTTTAGCTTCATTGGGGATGGATTAGGAAGCATATTTAAATAAGTATTAGTGGTTTAGTTTAACCATTATATTTATTCTGACATTACTGGGTCTTTTTTTACATGTACCTCAATGAATTGTTACAACAACCATGAAAATTAGATTACTATTCTTATTTTACATATAAAAATATTGATATTCAGCAACATTAAACAACTTCCTTAAGGTTTCTTAGATAATAGTAAAGCTGGGATGAACTTAGGTCTGACTTCAAAGCTTATTCATTTGGCATTGCAGTAAGCTGCCTTCCTAAGATTGTTTTTATGGTAAATTGGCTTTATATAAATGTTTAAAATATCTATGGAACCCTCTAAAGGAGTTTCTATGTTTATCTATCTGGGAAATTTTAGATAGTTTAGATGTGTGATTCTAAGATGCTTATAGTGGTGATGGAAGGTGTGTGTGTGTGTGTGTGTGTGTGTGTGTGTGTGTGTGTACATTTTCCTTAAATGAGATGCACTTGTAAGAAGATATTTCCTCCTCTTTAAAGCCAGAGGCCTGAAATAGATTTACTTAAACCCAAATATCCTATGATAGGTGTGATATTTTTATTTTTGAAAATGGATTGGCAAATAAATGGGGGGGACTTGAAACACTTTCACCAGCAGATGGCACTCTAACATTTCTTAGCAGGCCACCCTTAGGTAGTCTCAGTAGAGTCTAAACTGGAGACAAAAGCCAAAACAAACAACCTCCCCCTAACTTATTAAAGTATGAAATATTTCCATTATAATTGAGATGTAAAATGACATATGTATCAAGTAATAGACCCCTATATATACAAATTATTATGAAGTCATAATCCTTTTCAGTGTTCCGTGGCACTTTTCCCCATACTCTATTGCAACACTTTTAACTTGGTCATTTTCGAAGCTAGACTGTGAGATTTCCAAGGGCAAGATTATTCTTTGGATCCCAAGGTGAGTGGGTGGGTAGACATACACACTTCCTAGCCTATAGTCAGCACTCAATAAATATTTCTCCCTTTCAGTCCCTCCAAAATCGGTTAAGTATTGCCTTGAATTCAGGAAAATGTTTATGAACATTAGTCTTTGCAAGGCCTTTTAAAAATTTTTTCCCTTTCAAAAATTATTTTATAGGTATTGACTCTAATATGTTTGATGTATGTCCTTTGATATATTTGTATTCTTGTAAAATATAGTTTAGTTGTGTTTTATTTTCACTAATGTTATTTATGCTATAGATCTCATTCTTTTTTTTCATGTTTCTCACATATGTAAAAGATCATCCATGTTGTTGTATGTACATTTAGTTCATTGCTTCTAAATATCTTCTAACTGATCCCCTCCTCATTTTACCAGTCCATTTGCCTTGTGATGGACAGCTAGGTGCTTCCAATTCCTCAGTATTAAAACCAATGCTTTACTCACCATCCTCGTTCAAGTCCTTTTATGAGCCTTTTATGAGTTGCTTGGGAGTTTATGCCCATAATGGGATTTCTGGGTCTTAAGGAATACACATATATAATGTCACAAAATATTGCCAGATCACTTTTTAGAATGGCCCAACCAGTTTACACTCCCATCAGCATGCAGAAAGGTTATCATCTCTCCACATCCATAAGTAGTGTTATCAAATATTCAAATTTTGCCAATCAGATGGTGTAAAGTGAAAACATTTCTTGAATGAAGGAATAATCAGTTGATAATCTAGTAAAGCTAATAGGTTCTATGGTATTTACTTGCACAGTTTACCCCCTTTGAGGATGGTCCCTCACTATCTGAACTTTCATTGTCTAAACTTAGGAACAGAATAGATTCTATTTTTTTTTTTTGAGATATCAGTATTTGAACTCTTGCTCATTACCTGAAACCTAGGAATTAAATAGATTCAAATAACATGGTATCCCTTGTCATCTGAATCTGTTCTGTGAAACTATAAACCAAATAGAAGTTTTATAGCATGGGATCCAGGATATGCTGAGACGCCATTCCAAATCAATTATCAGAGTATCTGGGGGATGGCCCTGGGCATGATTGTCTTTAAAAAGCTCCTCAGGTGTTAATGTGCCCCCAGGACTGAGAATCACTGACCCAGACACTCAAACTATTTTTATTTCTTCCTGAAAGGGGAAAACATTTTAAACTATTTAAACACAGTATTGTTCTGGCTAGGCTTCAGAAAAATCAAAAGAGAAATTTGAAATTTAAGTGTCTGATTAAAATGAAACATACTTTCTAAGAGTCACAGCATATCAATCCCTTTAGGTTACCAAAAGAAATTGAAAAATCTGATGAGAGTTAAGGCTGGTAAGGTTTAGCACAATGGCCATTGAACTAAAGAAGGACTTGGATCTGCTTATGTGGGGACAACACTATTCCAAAGAATTAGGGATCTAGATGTTAATTCTGGCAGAGGTAAAATAGTCGAATAACTGTGTACATGTAGAATATATCAGCAGACTTTGATTATTGAGGAGTGAACTCGACCTGAGGTAGGCTTTCTATTGTCATTATTTGTTCAACTCCCATTATTATAAACTAAGAACATTAGGTATTTTAAAAGGTCAAAGTGTACCATTAGCCTAGGGAACAAAATAAAAGGCAATCACAGCTAGTCATTTTTGGGGGGGGGTAAACAAACACACTTGTGTTCCAGGTGGATGTTTTATTATAGGCCCAATTTCTCAATGTTGAGACTAAAATAGGTATATTGAGATAAATATATATGACTTATATATTTAACTTAGAAATTATCTTTAATAATAATTAAGGTTTAGAATTGACTGACTAGGAAAGTGGTATATTGGAAACTATAAACAACTTATAGTTATTTGAAGGTATACACGATTTATAGTTAATGAAGCTGTAAAACATGTGAAAGGCAATCTGAATTTTTGTCCTGGGACATAGAATATATACATATAACTTTTATCTGTAAAAGTTCTCAGGTATTTTCAATAACAAACATGCCAAAGCAGTCTATCTAGTTTTCAATTAGCAGAGCTGGCTTTAGTTTCAGGTTCTTCAAGAAATTAGCATTTTGATCTTTTTGACTTTTGATTTCCTTACCTGAATTAGAGGATAAAGTTTGTCCTGTCTATGCCAGCATTTTTCAACCTTTTTCATCTCATGGCACACATAAGCTCTTACTAAAATTCTGCTGCACACCAAAAATATATATTTTTTCCATTCTGACAAAAAATAGGTATAATTTTGATTGATTCATTCACACTGGATGGCTATTGTTGTGTTGGTTATTGACATTTTTTAAATTTAACAATCTAAAGCAAAAGAGTGCCTCTGACTAGTCAAGTATTGCATGTTTTAAAAATTCTTGTAGCATACCGGTTGAAAATCCCTGATCTATATGCTATGAGCATGAAATGGAATCATATACATAGATGTAGGTAGTTATTATATTATTTCAAAAACCTTAGGTTTCAGGTGTATACATTTCTTCCTACCTTATCTATGCAAATTACATTTACTTCCACCATAAAATCCAACAGTGAAAATAATAGTTTAGTAACTATGTTCCAGGAACTAAAGACATTACCTCATTTAATTCTCAGAACACATGTGGAGGGAAGTATACTTATGCCTATTTTATAGATGGGAAAAATGATTTGTTCAACAAAAGTCACATGAGCAGATAGTAGATTGTGAACTAGATTTTAAACAAAGTCTATTGAACCTATGCAATTTGCAGTATAACCTGATGCTTTTCAGGACTTACCTGAATGTACAAAAGGCAAAATGGGCTAGGATGGTAAAGTGACCTATCAATGAATGTGACTAAGGACATAAAAACTTTATAAAAATTTATCTTTATTGTTAGAAGTATTACAGATGTCCCCATTCCCCCTATTGCCCCCTTCCAGTCTGCACCTGTCCTCCCATCCTAGGCCTTCATCACACGAGGACACAAATACTTTTAATTTATTTTACTGTTACTTGTTTTTCCACCTATAGTAGTTGCCCACATAACTGTCATATCTACCCTGAAACAAGGGATTTCAAACTGGATTGAAGAGAATCAACTACATTTATATGGTTATGATCTTCCCAACATGCATTTACTGCTTGATGGCAACAATGGGAACAAAAACCATCCAGCTAGAATTTTCTTATATAATGAGGTAAAACAACTTATAGAGTTATAAATTTCTTTCCCCTTCAACTCCCCATATGGAGAAAGTGTCACCATTCCTTGCTTCTCTTAGGACGGAGACACAGTCTTTCTTATTCCTCAGCACTGTCCTTTGCCCACTTTGTCTCCCCTCTCCTAGTGGAAAATTGAAGGAGGCATATAAAACCTACTTAACTTTTCTTCTTTTTTCAGATGCTAATTATAGACAGAAGAGCCTGCATGGTTGAAATATATGGTATATTCTTTCATTATAATTATTACTACATTTATTGATATAATATTAGAGTTGACCTTTTGTTTCAAGGTTATCACAAAATTGATTATTTAATATTAGTTTAATTCTTGTCTCAGTTATTAATTGACAGGATGTATTTATGGTAAGTGTGGGAGAGAGGGAATTAGAAATAACATGAAATAAATAGCAAAATTGGCATATTTTAGAACTTATAAAGTAAATACATTAATATTTTAGAATTTATAAAGTTATTAGTTCTACATAATAACATTATTCAGTTATTATTCAACTCTAGGATATTATATTTTACAGAGTAGGCAGCTGAGGTTTAGAACCGTTCAAAAGTTTACCCAAGGTGACAAAGCTGGGATCCGGCAAACACAGGTCTTTCAACCCCTAGTCAAAGTTTTTTTCCTATGTTGACAAGTTGTTTGAGCATATGCATTATTTTAGCCACTTATAGTTGAATGTGGTGGAGTCAGGCATCCCTGGGTTTCTATCCTTGCTGCCACTTATTAGTTGTGTACCATGAGAAAGTTGCTTAATATCTCTTGAGTCTGAATTTTCTTACTAGTATATGTAAACTAGGTATAATAATTAATTATATACATCTCAGACTTATTCAAGATTAAAGATAACATAGGTATAGCCCTGAGCGCCATGCATGGACCATAAGATCTCAATAAATAGTAGTCATCATGAACATGAATGTTTAATAGAAGAAAAGGAGGTGGTATATAGAGTCAATGAGTTTGTGATGGGCTAAAAGTGAGAAAAACGCATAGGAAAACTGGAAAGAAATTATTGTAGTGAAGATGACCATCATTTAAAAAGTATGCGCTCATTGCAGCCACACTGTAGGCTACAAAGTAGAATTTGGCCATATACACAGGATACATCATTAGTCCCAATCACCAGTCCTAGTGCTAATGTTGGTCACTGGCATATTTCCACTGGTATAAAATGAAATGATAAAAATATAGCAATTTTTTATGAAACTAAATTTATTCAGTATACACTTGCTCATTATTTTCACATAATTTCAGCTTTTTTTTTTGGCTGTTAGAATGTTCTTTTCTTTTGGGAAGTAATAGTGATAAATAGTTGATTTTTTAATGTCCTTACTAGACAAAATAAAAAGTTGGCAAATATATGTCAGCTTTCCCCCACTAATATTTATTTTGAAATCCCATAGTCTAGAAATCATTGAATCAGTTAATCTTCAAGATTTCTTACAGTTCTGGGAACCTAGATTCCTAGATATCAAAGGAATTTATCTGTAAGGACCATTCAGTAATACCAGGCAGAGACTATCCAAGGAGACTTCAATGTATCTAGTTCCCAATAATTAATATTTTATACAGAGGCCCAATTTTTGTTCCTTAGGAAATTACAATCTAAGAGCAGAAATGCAAATTGTTGTCCCCCAACAGCACACAGAAAGTAGGATAGAAATATCAACCTAATATACAGATTAAAAATGAGCTACTTACAGCATATTAAGTAGGTGGTTAGATAGGAGGCAAGACAAAAATCATGATATGGGCAATGGGCGCTATTTGGAAGGAGTAGCCCTGTGCAGATCTATAACCAAACTAAACAGTCAGGTCATCTTGGAGTCAACCAGGAATATCTGGAACTCCCTAAAAGTTATGGAATTGCTTTCTTTACCTTGATTTCCTGAGACTGGACATGACTATAGAATTTCAGTGGCTATACCAGAGAGATGGTTTTAATCAGGAATTAAGAAAAAAGCATTTTGGTTTGTTGGCTTTTATTTTTATACTACATACAGGTTCTGATGAAAACATTAAATACTGGTTAAATAGGCCACCAAACAATTACAGAATAGTTGGACCAGTAAGCAAAAATTGTGGTTAAAATTCATGATTAAGCAGACTCTCATTATACCTAAGTTCATCCTTAGTCACAAGAGTTGGTATTTTTGAAAGGTACGTTACTTAAAGAGATCTAGTGTAGTGGGTGAAATGATGTTTTTTTCTTTTTTTTTTTTTAATCCTCACCCAAAGATATGTCTTTAAAATGATTTTAGAGAGGATGGGAGAAAGAGGGAGAGAAAGGAACATTGATGTGAGAGAGAAACATCAATTGGTTGCCTCCCCCACACACTCTGAGTAGGGATTGAACCTGCAGCCTAGGTTTGTGCCCTGACCAGGAATCAAACCTGCAATCTAGGTATGTGCCCTGACTGGGAATCAAACTACTAAGTGCCTGAGTCTGAATAAAATAAGGCCTCTGTATAAAATATTAATTATTGGGAACTAGATACATTGAAGTCTCCTTGGATAGTCTCTGCCTGGTATTACTGAATGGTCCTTATAATAGATAAATTCCTTTGATATCTAGGAGTCTAGGTTCCCAGAAATCTTGAAGATTAACTGGTTAAGTGATTTCTAGTGAATCAAACCCACTACCAATTAACTGAGCCACTCAGCCAGGGCTGAAATGATTTATTTCATTCAAGTTGTCTTCCTTTGACCTCATTTTATGCAATCCTACTTCCAGAAAGAGGTCTTCATGGCACTTCCCAGTCTAACCCAACCTAACCTTTGGACTTCCTGGTTGCTTGGTTTAGTAAAAGCTCCTCAGGAAACCTCATTTGAAGGCTATCTATGCTAGCTCTTTCCAGATTCCTTAATCCCATTGGTGGGGAGGAAAAGGGAGACAGATTGCAATTTCAGTGTTTGTGGGTTCTGAGACTACCCTTGGGGAAAACCTTTGATCTGCATTTTAGAGTTTTGCCTGTTTGATATCAGAGGCCTTGGGACACTCATGCATACCTCTGCTGCACAAAGTCGTTCATCTGCCAAGTAGAAGGCCCATTTTGTCCCAGAAATAAGCCAAAAGTGGGGACTAATGGTCTGACTGCACAAACTGGGCCTGGCTTTTCTTCTGCACTTTGGTTTGAGACCTAAGGTTGGAGCCGATAGGTGCTGTGGGTCTCCACTTGAAGAGTCAGGGCAGGTGGTGCACCATGTGGGTTCCAGGCTGTTCTTGTACATCTAGGGGGATACTTGTGGGTGGACTCCAGGTGACTTCAGGTTGAGTTTGAAAACCCAACTGTGTCATTCTGTTCCTCTCTGGCACCATAAAGGCTCACTTCCCCACAGCAGAGGTAAGCCCAAGGTTGACCTTGAGGAAGGGCACCTCTGTTTGTGCATTGGAGTAGAGTGGACACGCAGTGGTTCAGATGAGATGGGTGCATTGCTGCCCAGACTATCCAAACACAGACCAGGTTGCTTTGACTTGGCCTAAGTCAGCGTAAATTGAAGCCCCCAAGACATTTCACTTTGGCTGCAGGCAGAACGGAGCCACACGCAGCCTGGATCCCCGTGTCCCTACACACAGAGAAGCTCTTTGACCTGGTCACTCTGTATATTACTTCTGGCCACTCTTTGCCCCATCTAGGTCAGAGGATGCTTCTGGGTGGATACCCAGTGTGTTGCAGAGGTCCTGACTTGTGTCCATGGAGTCTTCGTCTGCACTCTATGCTTTGGCAGGAATCAGTCGCTGCAGGAATCAGGACCGCTCTGCTACTTAACTAACATCCTTGCTCTCCTGCTTCAATCCAAAGGGAAGGGCCCAGAGTAGGCAGAATAGCTGATGCTGTAAGGACCAACAGGCACAGGCTGGGGTGGACCTTTTACTCCACTGTGCCCAGGGCTGGCGCTGGGCTGTCCTGTTGGGGTTGTAGCTAGACCAGCCTTCCCCAGAACCTCACAGGGAGGGAAGTAAAAAAAGACATCCCACCCTGTACTCAAAACTTAAAACAGTACTGCTTGGATCCCTTCCTCCACTTCCTGACCCTAGAGGGTTAAATCTGGAGGGTACAACGCCACCCCTCCCTCCTACTTCCCGCCTCTCCCCCAACCACCCCCTTACCTTTAAAAAGTTAAAAAATGTCTGCAGTCGAAATCTCTTAAAGGGGCGGTGCTGGTGAACGAGTACTCTTGGCAAGAGTTGCTGAGAAGGCTGGCTAGGGGCGTGAGTTCGCTCCACCAAGCACCAAAACACAGAAGAAAAAAAAAAGGGAAAAAAAAGAGAGAGAGAAAGAGAGAGAGCAAGGGGGGGGGGAGGAAGGGAAAAAAGGGGGGGAAAAGCAGACAGACACACACTTTAGATAAGGACAATTAGTCACCAGCGAGACCCTGTAGGAAGAGAGGTTTAAATCAGAGGGATTTAATGAGGGTGCTCTGTGCCTTCCCTGAAGCCATGCCCTCCAGCAACTCCCGCCCCCCCTCGTGCCTAGCCCCGGTGGCTCTCTTCTTGGCTCTGTTGCTCCATCTCTTCCTTTCCTCCCAAGCTGGAGACAGGAGACCCTTGCCTGTAGACAGAGCTCCAGGTTTGAAGGAAAAGACCCTGATTCTACTTGATGTGAGCACCAAGAACCCAATCAGGACAGTCAATGAGAACTTCCTCTCTCTGCAGCTGGATCCGTCCATCATTCATGATGGCTGGCTCGATTTCTTAAGGTAAGGCAGGGGCTTCCATGGATCATTTTTTTTTAAGTAACAACCCCCCACCCCTCCTATCTCCCATTCCAAGGGGAAAGAAGAAGAAAATAAGCCAAGCGGATCTCTCAGAAAGAAAGGAGGTTTTCCTCCTCCTGGAATATTTGCTGTGAGGCTGTAACTGGTGATTGAGAAAAGCAATGTTTTCTATTAAGATGCACATGTTTGCAATGCAGAAGGCATTTCAGAAACTTATCAGTTATGACTGAAGAAATGTTGTGCTTACATATATCTGTAATTAGTCTACCCGTCTCCTGAAAAAGAGACGAGGTTCAGGACAGTTACAAAAGTGAAGAAAAGGTCTCCAGCAACAAAGACCCGAGAGGAATGTATGTATGTATGTATGTGTGTGAGAGAGTGCGTGTCTGCGTGTGTGTCTGTGAGTGTTCAAGCGGGGAATAGCACGAAAATGGAATTTTCCACGGAAAGATAGTTTTTTCAGTTCTCTCCAACTCCCAGACAGAAAATGAATTTAAGCAGAGGCTTGAGTGATAGACAAGTGGATCATATTTTTAAATTTTTATTTTATACCCTCCACTGTCATCTCCAGACTTGAGGACTTTGTAAGATGCTTTTTATAGACCGAAGGGCCCCCCAGTCCCTCCTCCTTAAATCTCCTGCGGTAACTGCATAGTTTAGTTTTTCTTTAAAGAAAAAAAAAATCCTCGCTCTGATCATAGCGTATATAAGGAGAGCGGAAAGGGTTCTAGAAATACTCCGGGGATGTTTCAGAAGTCTGAACCCGGCACTGGCGGATTCGCAAACCCAGAGGCTTGTGTTCACAGACCCCCTTACTCTAGGCTTGGAATCCCTCTCGCCGGTTGTTAATGTTCAGCAGTTAGGCAACCACGATCCCTTCCCGTCAGGGACAGAGTTGCAGTGTAAAAAAAGAAAAAGAAATAAACAGATCATCTGTAGTGCTGAATCCAAGTGCTGAGTTTTTAAAAATCCCTCCAAATTGGAGCCTCAGCTGTGGGCTCACCCAGAGTCTTGAGCGCTTTTAGTCTCCTTTCTCCGCCCTGAGGCCGCGACCGCTGCGCTTCTTTCGTGAGTATCTTTGACTCCATTCGAGTTTTGCTTCTGGTGTGCGCCCGCCCCTCAGCCCTCTGGGTCTCCTCAGGACTTTGCCGGGTCAGCGGACTCTGCAGGTAGCGGGAGGCGCAACATGGGGCGCTCCTTCCACGTGGAGCAAGCCTTGCGTGAGGACTGCGTGGCTGTCGCCGCTGCCTCCGAGGCCGCTTCAGCTGCTGCCCGCGTCTCCGCTGGGAGGGCGGGCACATCTCCGCGCCGCCTGGCGTCCTCCTTGGAAGCTCTTCCTGCAGCAGAACGTGTCTCTGAGCTTGTCCCCAGGTGGGGGGCAACCGGGGTTTGCCGAGATACACGCCCCACTTGCATTGCACTTATCCAGCCGCGCAGACTCCTTCAGGATTCTCTTTAAAAAAACACACACATCCTGTTTGCGCCAAATGCTTGCCACAGAAAAGATTCTAGAAGGCGGCATTGGGGGAAGAAGCCGTGGCGGGCGTATTTGCATTGGCTGTGCAGGCTTCCGGACGGACGGTTGCTGGGAATGCCGATTCCGCAGGTCGGACTTCTCTGCCCGCGGAGGGCCACGCGATGTCCGACCGCGCTTCCCTGGAACGCAGTCCTAGAGGTCGCCGCCGCCGGACTGCCCCGGGCGGCCAAGACTTCTCAGAAAGTCCCTAAGCAGAATCTCCGGTCCCCTCTCTCGTATCTGTCCCCTTTATGATACTCTTTAGTTTCTCCATTTGGGTTTGGATTTCAGAACCTGAACAGCAAAGTGTTAAAAATAACGTATAGTAGTAGAGCATCTACAATTGCTCTTTCTCACCTATTTCCGAAGTACAGCGCTTGTATTTAAAAAACAAAAAACAAACTATGGAAATTCTGAACCTAAATAGAGGTAAATGCTATTGTTCTGGTGCTCCTCCGATGCGCAGGTTCCAACTTTCGGCAAACTTCACTTTCCCCATCGCTTCTAAACGGCTCCAAGTGGAAAGGAAAAAAGATGGAGCCCCACTGGGAGGAGGGGAGAAGAATGATACCTTTCTGAGATCACTCTGAATTACTGTAGGGTCAAAGAAAAATTGCCTTTCCTGTGCAAAGCAGGGGTGGAGGTATTCACCGAAAGGCAAGGATTACCCCGGGAATCTCTCTCGACCTGGGGTTTGGGAGGTGGATGCGGTTGCTATAAAGTAGTGGAAAAGCAAAATCAATTTAGGCATTAAAAAACAAAGAATCAATTTGACCTCAGGTGCCTGGTCTGAGAGAAAGAAGGAGAAAGAAGATGAGTTTAACTTTCTCTACTGAGGTTGCAGTGCCCCTGGGGCCGAGGAGGCAGATCCAGGGATTCAGCAGAAGTTTGGCAAAAACCCGAGCCCCGCGGCACGCGCGCGCTGCGCCTCTCCTTCAGGAGCGCTTTCCCGGCAGCAGCAAAGCCGGACAACTGCGCCTTAGCCCCGTGTTCTTAGAGGTGTCCCACCTCCCCCCTTTACACACACTTAGCGAACACAATCTAGTCCTTTGGAAATAACTACCTTTGGCGAGCAGCTTCGGGGTGTCCGAGGGAGGGGTCCGTGGCCAGCTGGGCGCAAAAGGTAGGCTTGGGCCAAGGGCAAGGGCAAGAGGCGCACGCTAGAGGCCGCGGAGCTGCCAGGAGCCCGTGCAGTCCGCGGGCTGTGGTGGACACGGAGCCTCTGAGCCCGGGCCAGGTCGCTTGCAGAGTGGAAAGAGGGCCTTGCTGGGTGCTCGCGGCCTCCCGCCTTCCCTTGGGATCCTTTCCTCTCTCTTTCTCTACCCCGCAGCTCCAAGCGTCTGGTGACCCTGGCCCGGGGACTTTCGCCGGCCTTTCTGCGCTTCGGGGGCAAAAGGACTGACTTCCTGCAGTTCCAGAACCTGAGGAACCCGGCGAAAAGTCGCGGGGGCCCCGGCCCTGATTACTATCTCAAAAACTATGAGGATGGTGAGAAACTTGCTTCCCATTCTTGCGGGGTGGGGGAGGTTTGGAAAGGGGGAGCGAGCTGTGTGTGGATGGGGTGGGTGGAGGTAGATTTGGAGGAGAGCCTGGTAGAAGCTCTCCTGAAAAGCCGGTAGCTGCAGGCGAGGGCACGCCGGAGTGTGGGACTCCTGACGTGATTACGCAGAAGGGGCTTTCAGGTAGTCCAGGTCCCAGCTGCTTGCCTTCGCTGGGCTGCTAAATCCCAAGGCCATGAACTGTAGCCCAAACTTTTGGAAGGCTAGTCCAGTGGGGAGAAGATGCAGTGGGTTTCTTGAGAAAATACAGGCGGGTTCATAGGCTATTAAAGGTCAGGTTCACATTTCATTGCTAAAATTCTAGAAAAAAAGTGGCTATTGTTTTTATTTCTTGCTTTCCTGAGGTGAGAATCCAGCCTTTTTTGAAACCTCTAAAGTTTTCTGAAATAATCCCTTTTAGATTGGTCCCTTGTTAGGGAAGGTTTGAAAATCTCCACAGTCGGTTCTCCTTCAGACTGCCTAATCTCAGAGTCACATTAAAAAAGAAAATTAAAATTGGATTATAAATGCCAGCCTTTTTTCCTGCCAGGATCAGATGAGTTAAGCGTCTGGCTTTGAAAATTCCAGATCCTATTCCCGTGTGAGGTGGACCAATCTTTTTAGGTTTGAACAGTCTCATTTTCAGTAGGGAAAAATGAAAATGGTATTTAAAAATTTTGTTTAGGGGGTTTGGTGTTAATGTCTATGAACTTCCTGTGTGGGTAAAGGGACATACTTTTTTTCAGACAGGCAAGATGGGAATTGGTGGGTCCTCAGCCACTGAGGCTGTTTAGATAAGATAGAAGAGCATTAGTGTCCATTTTTGGAGGGCTATCTCTGTCCTGCTGTTCCTTCTCATAAGAGAGTTACAGTTTTATTTTTAAAGGGTTCAGGGACAGTTTCTCAGAGCTCCCTGGATTTTTTTACACCTTGTCCTTATAAATCAGCAAAACGAGGAAATGCTGTTTTATTTTCTGGGGCTTTCACTGAATGGGGATTTTGGAGAGGTACTGGATTTATTTCAAGGATGGCTGAGAAACTTTTTTTTTAAAGTGCCAGAATGGAGAAAGAGAACAAGGCTGAGACTTCTTGAGTTTGAAGTGTGAATAGGACTTCCTCTTTTATAACATCTGCCAAAGTGTGTAGGTGTTTAAGGCTATATCTTTTCAAAGGTAAATGTCATTGCCATAAAAATTAGATTGCAAGTAGATTTTGCTGTCATTCAGCATAAAATCCTGAACAGCAGCTCTGTTGGTAATTTGACCCAGGGCCTTATAGCTCCCAGGGTCACTGTCAGCTCTTGTGATCAGACATAAGGAGGGAAAATATTAATGCTTTCCTGATGAAATAGCTCTTCTTTGAATCCATTTGAAATATTTCCTCTTTAGTTTGTAGTAAAACTTGTAAGAGCCCCAGGAATTGGCCTTTTTCTCCAAAACTTGTACCTAGGATTATATTACTGATTCATTGAGAACACGAGACCATCTTCAAATGAAGGATACCATTTGTTTTCCTTTGTAAAAGGAGAAAGTGGGCACCATGGGGAGAAAAGAAATTGGCAAAAGACTGTGCCCCATAAAACTTCATAGAATTTTAAAAAATCAGAATTGGAAAAGACCTAAGAGATCATCTTCAATCCTCCCACCATTTCAGGGGCCGGCCAGTACAGGATCATTTCATATGGAATCCTTTTCTTGTTTTGTCTAACCTGGCATTAAATATCTCTAGGAATACAGTTTTCACCACTTCTATGGGAGAGAGCTCTTCTGTACCATAGGTTTTTGCCAGCAAATTTATCCTGAGATTTTCCTTTATGCATATTCCATAAATATTTATAATTACTCATTTTGTATTTTTTAGATGTCTACCTTCAAAATAATTTCTGTCCTTGGCATATCACCTTCAAAAAAAGAGGTTTTGTCATAGCTGTTTTTTATCTAGACTACCTGGATTTAATTCTTTTAAAACTTTCTTTAAAGTCAGTTCTTCCAGACACTAATCTGTTTTATTGCTCCTAGCTGAACTTCTTTGATTTATGTCTCTTGGTAATAAGATGCTCTGAACTATATCAGTATTTGAGTCCTTAGCAGAGTTAAAGAGAGTGGGAATGCCCTATTTCTGCCCTTTGATGCTTACATATCCTTAAGCCACCATGTTGTCTTTGTTGTTACATGTTGCATTGCAGAATTCAAGGCAAAATTGTTTTAGGTATAGTCTCAGCAATTTTGAAAAATTATACTTCGGTTGTTACTTTTCATTCAGTGACAATTTTCATCTTAAAATAATTAGGTCTTCTTAGTAAATGGCCCTATAATAGGCACTTAGGCATAAGCACCTTATTAAAAAAAAGATATACTGACTTAAACATATTGTAAAATAATAGAGTCATGTGGCTTCTATTTTCCAAATAATTTTAAGTACTTTAATGCAACTGCGTTTTCTCTTTCTACAGCCATTGTTTATCACTTTTGGAACTTCTTTGGTTACTCCTTTAATATACTCTATGCTTAGGCAACTTAAATTTTATAGAAACATGGTGATGATGGAGGAAATAAAAATTGGATTGTTCTTCATACCTTGGAATCTTACCCTTTGCCTAACTTCCTCTCTGTTCTGTGATGTTACGCTTTTCTTGCTCTCAACAAAGAAATTTGGGTTAATCTTTTGTTCAGAAGTTTATTTTGCTCCAATCTGCCCTTCTTTGTTACATATTCTATGTGCTTTCTTTATATACCTGCCTCTTTGCTGCCATAACCATACCTTTAATCAAGTTGTATACCATTTATTATGCACATCAAAAACCAGCTTAATATTTCTAAACTATCACATTCATCATGTTTCCTTTAAAAACATTTTTTCCAATTACAGTTGACATAGCAATATTATATTAGTTTCAGGTATATCATGTCACTTTTTTGCTAAAAAATGATTATTTTTGGATTGCTTACAGAAATGTTTAAACTCCTCAACTTGGCATTCAAGGCCTTTTACATTTCAATCTCAGCTTACTTTCTGTAACTTGTGTTTTAATATACCTTTTATTACAACCCTACTTAATTTCACTGTCTTCTTAAAGCACTGTCTAAACCCCATACCTATGTTCAGCTGGTATATCTCTGCTTTGAATCCCTTTCTCTTGGCTTTGTTCAAATCTCACCCCCTACCCTGCCCAGTTCCTGAAGGCCTATTGCAAATGCCCCTTATTTCCATAAAGCCTTTCCTGAACAAGGCATACCATAACCATCTCTTCTTCCTCTGGACCATTGTAGCTTTTACTTTTTATGCTGTTCTTTTGGCCCTCTCTACTTTCTTTTGCTTTTTCACTTTTCACACAAGTATTTGTTTTAACTTTCCAAGTGGCTCCGTTGGCTGAAGCAACATCCCGTACACACACAAAAAAGGTGGTGGGTTCATTCCTGGTTGGGGCACACTCCTAGGTTGCGGGTTTGATCCACAGTCAGGGCGTGTGTGGGAGGTGACTGATTGATATTTCTCACATTGATGTTTCTCTCTCTCTCTAAAACAATCAATAAAAACATATCCTTGGGTGAGGATTAAAAAAAAAGAAAGAATGCACATTCTTTATAGGAAGGGATCATATCTAATTATTGTGTATCCCCAAATGTCTAGCATAATGTATGACACATAGTAAAACTACCGCAAATATTTTTGGATACATAAAAGGTTAAGAGCACTGTTAAAGGCACTGGGAAAATGGAGGTGACCAAGGAAGAAAAGAATGAATACAAACATGAAGATTCTATTCATTTTTTTATCTTCAATGCATGTTCCCATGAAGTCTGCTTTTAATGCTTAGTTTAATGACATTATTCATTTTCTTAGCCATGTACTCTTTATCTTTGGTAGTTAGTCTAAGTTGTCTTGGTTTCATACGCTGTATTAAATCAACCTTACCACTTGGTTTAAAACCTTGCACTGGACTCACACTATTTTTTTTATTGTATCTGTTTCTTCTGTGCTTTTACTTTTGCTTTTCCTTGTTAGTTTTATGTAGTTGCTATGTCTAACTTTTCAATTCCTGATTTAATAGTGCCTTTCACAAGTTTATTATTTTTTGTCTTTATTTCCTGAAGATTTTCTTCAGAGAGCTTTTGAAATTCTAAATGATCAGTGTGAGTACACTTTGTAAACTCTAAGGCACTATACAACTATTATTATTGTTCTTTTCTCCAGGAACTTTTCCTAGTTTTAGTAGAGGTGAGGTAATTAATTCTTTTTCTTTCTATCTCCATTCCATTAATGAAGACATATGACATAAGAATAGCACAACTGCCAAAATACATATTTACCTTGAATATACCCACCTTCCATTATCTCATTTTACCTCACCTAAATGTTTCTTGAAATTCAGTTATACTTAACAAGTATTTATTATTTAAAAAGAACAAATATTTATTGATTATCTACTTTGTGTTTAGTTTCATGCTGAATAAGGAATGGCAGAATATCAAATAAAAAATACTGTCCTAAATCATCATTAGAACACAACAGTAAAAAACTGCTATAGGTAAGATTCACTAATCTGTGTTAAAATAAGAAGAGCCTGGCTGGTGTGGCTCAGTGGTTGAGCATGGACCCAGGAACCAAGAGATTGCCAGTTTGATTCCCAGTCACATAGGCTTAATCCCCAGTAGGGGGCATGCAGGAGGCAGCTGATTGATGATGTTCCTCTCTCATCGATGTTTCTATCTCTCTATCCCTACCCCTTCCCCTCTCTCTCTGAAAGAAAAAAAATCAATTAAAAATAATTTTTTATTGTGGTGGTTTTAGAGTATGTCCTCAAATTCTCTGGTACTTTGCATCTAGGATATGATTGACTTCTCTCCTTTTGAGTGTAGACTGGATTTAATGACTTGCTTCTAAAGAAGAGAGTCTTAAAGGGGAAAATGCTAACTTTATGGTGGAGAAAATGACAGACATTATTTTAGCAAAGTGATCAAGGTTAACACCAGCAAATAAGTTATGTTGATATCAGGTATTTCCTAATATGATGTGATCAGAAGGTTACTTCACCTTTGTGATACTCTTTTCACACATCCACAACTCTCTGTAAATCGGAGAAAACAGATTGAAGGACACTATAAAATATCTCACTTGACCCTTCAAAATACATTGTTCTTACTGTCAATGAACTAATAACTTAGTGAGATAATAGTTTATATTGATAAATCTGAAGATTAACACAAAGAGAATATAGAATAAAATGCAAAGTAGAACATAATAGTTTTTCAGGGTATAAGAGGAAAAGTAGAGATGAATACTGGCCAGACTTAGATGGGAGTTAGGTTAGGCCTTTTCTTTTTTAAAAATATATTTTATTGATTTTTTTACAGAGAGGAAGGGAAAAGGACAGAGAGTTAGAAACATCGACAAGAGAGGCTGCCTCCCGCACACTCCCCACTAGGTATGTGCCCACAACCAAGGTACATGCCCTTGACCGGAATCAAACCCGGGACCCTTGAGTTCACAGGCCAACACTCTATCCACTGAGCCAAACCAGTCAGGGCTAGTTTAGGCCTTTTCAAAGATGGGTAAGAGACAAGGAGAGAAGAGGAAGAGACAAGGAGAGAAGACATTTAACTAAAAGGAAAGAGCATGAACCAAAGCCTAAGTATGTGTTTGAGCACATACCTTAACCCTAATCTTAATCCTAACTCTAACCCTAAACCTTGGCTTCATAGTAGGTACATGTTAGAAATTATCTTAATTCATGTTGCTAGAACCATGTCACATTTTTTAGACACTCATTTGCACATTTTTGTTAATTCAGAAATGTTTATAATTTTAAAAATCTGTAAAAATAAAGTGCATGTTAGAAATTACACCAAGAAAAGCTCATATTGCTAGAATTATGTCTAAATTGAGTTTTAAGAAGTTCTAATATATTTCTGTTAGCTCCAAAATATGTAATTAAAAAAGAAGAAGAAAGTACCTGTTTGAGAAGAAGGTTTGGTTGGGTAAATCCAGATTAGATTATGAGAACCTTGCATTTTAAGCGTAGTAAAATGAAATTGGCCCTATAGGAAAATAGAGGCCATCATAAATTCTTTTACTCCATTGGAGAAGGGGAGGGCATTTTCAGCCTGAGCAGTGAGGTACTATTGTCACATTACATACTACTGACCTCTTGTCACTTATGCAACGTAAGTCAAAATTAGTTTCTGGAGATTTTTAAGCCCAAGAAAAGCTTCCATTCCAGCTTCATCATTTGGTATTTATGATTTGTCTGCCAGTAACTTTAGGGTCTGATACAATTTAATGTTATATTAAAGGATTCATATTCTGTAATATTTGAAATTTGGTAACCAGGTCCTGAGTGCTAGCTGCAGCTCACTGTACCCCTGTGAATTTGAATGTATCTCACAGAGATATAGTCATCATGTCATTTAATCAAAATTTAGTCATTGTGGCCATCTGTATAATGCTTGAAGTAATAGCAATCAGGATACTCTGATCTATTGCTTATAGAAGTGGCTTAATTAATTTGAGTGAATAAAAAAGTCCAGTAAATAAACCTTCCAGTCTCAACCACATTTGTATAATTATCACCTGGTCATTGAGGCCAAAGGTAATTCACACAGTTGTGTGTACCTGTACAACACAAACTGTGCTACTGTTGCCAGTACCAAATATCATTATTTTTCTTGCCAAAGTTATTTAAATTCTCTCTCCTGTTCTCCCAAACACTCTTGTTGAGATGGGTACCTCATGAGGAAAAGAAGCTTCTTTCAAAATTTTCTGGGCCTGCCAGTTACATGGTCTGGGCTCCTGGAGTCAGGAGCCTCTTCTGAGAATCCTTCATCAAAATGGATTAGATGTTAGGGAATCTTAACTTCAGTGCTTCTTAGTATCGCAATCAAGTTTTCATTTATCTCAGTGTATGAGGCAATGGATTGGAACTCTGAGTAATGTGTGTGTATGTTTATGAGGGAGAGGTAAAGGGAGGAGGAGGGTACAGGGGGAGAGAGGAGAGAGGAGTACCTAAGAGAGAGAGCGATAGAAAAAAAAGAGAGACAGAGAGACAGAGAGTCAGGGAATATGAATATACTAGAGGCCCAGTGCACAAATTCGTGCACGGGTAGGATCCCTCAGCCTGGCTGGCGATCGAGGCCTATTGGGGGGCTGGCCGGGGCTGATGAGGGGCTGGCCAGCCAGGGGGAGGGGCTGCGGGAGGTTGGCTGTGGGAGCGCACTGACCACCAGGGGGCAGCTCCTGCATTGAGTGTCTGCTTCCTGGTGGTCACTGTGCGTCATAGCGACAGGTTGCCTGTTGAGCGTCTGCCCCCTGGTGGTCAGTGCATGTCATAGTGACTGGTCGACTGGTCCTTCTGGTCATTTGGTCGTACCGGTCATCCGGTCATAATGGTCGCTTAGGCTTTTATATATATATATAGATGGGCATGAGAGAATTTGGTGTGTTAATTTCTTGTCCATGGTGATGTAGGCAAAGTAAAAACATTTCTAGACTAGTGGTTAGTGCTGTAGAAGGTATAGATACTTGTTGAACTACTTTATCCTTTGATTTCGTGATCCGATTGAGTTGGATTCAATTCTGTCCCATTTTCTTCACTATAGTAGAGTGAAAAAGGTTATTTTGCTTAATTCAGTAAACATTTTTGATTATCAACTGTATGCAAACTTAGTACTAGATATTGGGGCTGCCAAGAGAAATAAAACATGAACTGTACTATCAAAATGCTCTGGTCTTACATATTCAACAGAATTTCACAGTGGTTTCTAGTGTCACCACTGTAGTTAGACTAATCTCTGTCTAGTTCCTTCACTTTGAACACTCATCTTCCGTCTTGTATTAAAATTTATTTTCTTGTCCTTCAAGCTCTACCTAAGTCCTTTCTTTCATTAAGCCTTCTGCTAAGCCAATCTCCAGTAATCCCCCCTCATTTTCTGAATTTTTCTGAAATTCTTCTCTGAATACTCAATTCAGTTTAGCCCAAGTGCCCCAGAATTTATGTTTGCTTGACTTAAAAAGATAATTTTTGTCTCTAGGAATTGACGATAAAAACACAGGCATTGAGATGCACATAAAATCCATATAGAGATAATCATCATCACACTGTATAGAACAGACACACAAGTCAAACAGAGAATGTTATTTACAAGCTTTAATGCATGTGTTTTACTTTTTGTGTGGCAAAGAGTGAAGAATGAAAAAATATAAGCTGCATATTTAGAAAAGATAGAGGTACATATCTGTATCTATATGTTTATAATGAAGGAGTTGAGGGTTAAAACAGTACCTTATTTTCACTTACTCTGATAAGGCAACAACACCTTGAAGGATGGAAGGTGAGACTGGAAAGCTGGGAAAAGGTAGATTGCCCAGACTTGTGGCATTGTTCTGAAACACTGTGAAAGAATGGATGCTTTTTTGCAGCTTAATAGTAGTAATAATATAGTAATATTACCTAACATTATAGAGTGCTTATTACGTGCCAAATACTATTTTAAGCAGTTTACCCGTTTAATCCTTTTTACCCTCTGAGTAAAGTACTGTTTTCCTCATTTGACAGAGGGGGAAATGGAGACACAGAGTGACTAAGTAGCTTGCCCTGCTAATGTAGTGTGAAAGAGGGACTCAGTGATGTCATTCATTAAACCTGCTATGAGCTTCATAAGGAGACTTTGGTTTTAGTCTCAATCCTTTTCCTAACTAACCATGTGCAATTGGGGAAACTGTTCACCCTCCTGAAGCCTGCCTTATCTGTAAAATGAAGAGAATTTACTACATTGTCCACATGTAGCATCTAATTTTAAAATTCTGTGAATTAAAGATTTTCTCAGATACACAAGACATACAGGAAATAATAGCAATGAAAACAAGATAGGATATTTTCAAAGATTAAAGGATGTATAAGCAGTAAGGAGTTCAGAGTAGGGGCATTAAGTGAGAGCTAGAGTAGTCAGGATAGGTGTCTAGGAGGAAGAATCTTGACCTGACCTTAAAGGTGAATACTACTACTACTACTGGCTACTGTTTGTTGAGCAATTGCTATGTTTGACTTTTGTTTCCCCCTTTAATTCATAAATCTGTCTGATGAGAAGTGTGTGTGTGTGTGTGTGTGTTTTTGAAGAAACTGAGACTCAGAAAAGACAAGTGACTTGCTCAAGGTCAGACCAGGATTATTATCCAATCTTCTCTTTACAATGCTTAGATAAGAGAGGGATTCAGTCTTTGATTCATTCATTATTTCATTTATTCATCTATTAGGCACTCAAAAGGCCTATATTAAGCATAGGCTTCCTATGAGGATATTCAAAGGACTTGTGAGTCAGGTCACAAATAGTTGTTATGTACAACAATGAAATAATAACCACAGAGGGGAGAACCAAGATGGTGGAGTAGGTAAACCCCTGTACTCGCCGCCTCCCACAACCACAACAAAATTATAACTAAAATACCGAACAACCATCATACAGAACCACCTGAAAGCTGGATGAGTGGAAGTCCTACAACTAGAGAAGTAAAGAAGAAAGCACATTGAGACCAGTAGGAGGGGCAGAGGCGCTGAACGTGCTGGTCCGACACCCATGTGTACTATTTTCAAAAAAATATATTTTATTGATTTTTTTTACAGAGAGGAAGGGAGAGGGATAGAGTTAGAAACATCGATGAGAGAGAAACATTGATCAGCTGCCTCCTGCACCACCCCTATTGGGGATGTGCCTGCAACCAAGGTACATGCCCTTGACCAGAATTGAACCTGGGACCCTTCAGTCTGTAGGCCGATGCTCTATCCACTGAGCCAAACCGGTTAGGGCTGTACTATCTTTTTAATTGGGAGGGATATAATCTCTGTGGAGGCTGCTTGTGAGTAGCAAGGAGTCCAAGCCCCACACCAGCCCCCCAGCCCAGGGTCCCAGAGCTGGAAAGAGAAGCCCCTATACTACAACTACGGGATGTAAAAACCAGCGGGGATTGGGCTGAGTGATGGAGGCTGCTGGAGACTCTGGGGTTCCTTTTAAAGGACTGGCACACAAACTTACAAGATCATGCTTCCTCTGAGCTCCAGTGCCGGCCACTAGGTGGTGGCTCTGGGACACCCAGACACATACTGGGAGGAACTGGATTGTCTGGAATCGGGGCAGGAACTCTGGGGCAGCTTTCTCCCTGAAAGGGGCACTTGAGAGGACATTATTCCTGGGCTGGGACATCCCCAGTTGCAAGGCTGACTGGCAGCCATATCTGTTTGCTTTGCCCTGGTGATTCCCTGAGACCCCCCACCCCATCCAATTTGCAGCCCCACCCAACCTGTATGCAGTGGCTTTTTCATATGAATGGCCTGTCTTGTTCAAGCTTCAGACTTTGCTAAAATCTCTCATGCTGGTGGCAGCATGCCCCAAACTTATCAATAAAAGGCCCAAGACCCAGCACTAGCACCAGCCTGTTTTGCTTCACAGCTGGGCCTTCCCTGGGCACCTCTAAACCCAATACAAATAGCTCCTGCAGGATGTCCCCAGGCAGTAGCTGACTGCACCTCTCTGGAGGCCCTAGAGTCAGTATACCTGGTGGACAGCTTCAGACCATAACGGATTACGACTCTATACATCCAAAAGTAATACACTCAAGAGGCAGACTCAGTAAGCACCAAAGCCCCACTGAAGCAAGTCCTGCTCCATAGGGGTATTTTCTGCACACTTGCTCTTCCACTGTAGTCATAGCTGGTCCTCACAGCCAATTGGCCTGGAGGTCAGTTCCTCCCAGAGATGCCAACAGCAATCAAAGCTCAACTATAAGACTGTGCACACAGCCCACACGGGCACACCTAGAGTGCTCAGCTCAGGTGACTGGGGAGGCTGAGTCACTGGGCCCTACAGGACACCTACTACACAAGGCCATTATACCAATTCCAAGAAACATAGCAACTCTATCTAATATGTAGAAACAAACACAGGGAAGCCAAAATGTGGAGATAAACATCACACATGAAAGAAATGGGACTAAGCAAACTACTGGACACAGAATTCAAAACCATGGTTATAAGGTTACTTAAGGATCTTCATGAGAGCTTCAAGGGACTTTGTGAGACTTTCAAGGATCTTAATGAGAATGTCAAAGATGTGGAAAAGGACCAGGCAGAAATTAAGCATACACGAACTTAAATAAGAATAATTTACAGGGATTTAACAGTAGAGTAGAGGATTACAAGTATTAAATCAGTGATTTGGAATATGAGGAAGCAAAAAACACCCAACCAGAAGAGCAAAAAGAAAAGAATCCAAAAATATGAAGATAGTGTAAGGAGCCTCTGGAACAACTTCAAGCATACAACATTCACATTTTGGGTGTGCCAGAAGGAGAAGAGAGAGAGAGTAAGAAACTGAAAACCTATTTGAAGAAATAATGACAGAAAACTTCTACCTGGTGAAAAAAATGGACTTACAAGTTCAGGAAGCACAGAGAGTCCCAAACGAGGAACCCAAAGAAGCCCACACCAAGACACATCAATATTAAAATACCAAGGGTTAACAAAAAAGAGAGACTCTTAAAAGCAGAAAGAGAAAAGCAGTTAGTTACCTACAAAGGAGCTCCCATATGACTGTCAGCTGATTTCTCAACAGAAACTTTGCAGGCCAGAAGGGAGTGGCAGGAAATATTCAAAGTGATGAATATCAAGAACCTACAACCAAGATTACTCTTCCCAGCAAAACTCTCATTTAGAATTGAGGTCAGATAAAGAGCTTCACAAACAAGAAAAATCTAAAGGAGCTCATCACCGCCAAACCAGTATTAAATGAAATGCTGAAGGGTATTCTTTAAGAAGAGGAAAAAGAAGAAGAAGAAGACAATATGAGCAATAAAATGGCAATAAATACATATCTATCAACAATTGGATCTAAAAATCAAGGTAACACTAAAACCATTTTGACTTTTTGTTCAAATACTATATCACTGTGTGATTTGAAAGAAATCCTAGCTGAGGATTTCTTAAGTCTCTTTGAATACCATTCATCTTATTAAAGCTGCTTTGTGAATTTGAATGCTAGTGAGCCAAAGAAGAGATTTATAAAAAGACCTGGTTTATGATTTATTAGAAACAGGCTAAAGAAGGCACAAGGTAGTCATTTTTTAATAGCTCCTTAGTTGTTTCCAGGAGAAAATAATTACATTTTATATTTGTAATATTCTTTAAAGATTATAAAAACCTCTCTATTCCGTACAGAAACTGTGTATAGTCTTATTTTAAATTTTGAAATTTCTGGTTTATAAATGAGAAAAACTCAGAGAAGTTGCTCAGAGTAACATGGCTTTTAAGTGGCAGAGCTGGCATTAGAACTCAATACTTCTGCCTTTAAAAGCCTGACACTTTTAAATGAGGTATCGTAGCTAATAATCCTTTCACTCCACTACAATGAACTAGATAGTGCTCTTTTTTTTAATGTTTTTTCCCTTTATTGAATATTACAAATGTGTCCTTATCCCCCCAATGTCCCCTCATCCCCCCAAAGTACTCTTTTTTTAAAAAATTTTATTTTATTGTTTAAAGTATTACAAATAGCAGTACACATGTCTCCTTTTTTCCCCCATTGACCTTCCCCTGGCCTCCCCTACTCCCCGGCACAGGCCTCTCCCTTCCCCCCGTGTCTTGTGTTCATTGGTTATGCTTATATGCACGAGTACAAGTCCTTCGGTTGATATCTTACCTCCCCCCGCAACCCTCCCCAGCCTTCCCGCTGTAGTTTGACAGTCTGTTCGAGCTTCTTTGCCTCTGTATCTATTTTTGTTCACAAATGAGTGAGATCATGTGGTATTTTTCTTTCACTGACTGGCTTATTTCACTTAGCATAATGCTCTCCAGTTCCATCCATGCTGTTGCAAAGGTAAGAATTCCTTCTTTTTTTTACAGCAGCGTAGTATTCCATTGTGTAGATGTGCCACAGTTTTCTAATCCACTCATCTGCTGATGGGCACTTAGACTGTTTCCAAATCTTAGCTATTGTAAATTGTGCTGCTGTGAACATAAGGGTGCATATATCCTTTCTGATTGGTGTTTCTGTTTTCTTGGGATATATTCCTAGAAGTGGTATTACTGGGTCAAATGGCAGTTCCATTTTTGATTTTTTGAGGAAACACCATATTCTTTTGCACAGTGGCTATACCAGTCTGCATTCCCACCAGCAGTGAAAGAGAGTTCATTTTTCTCTGAATCCTCTCCAGCACTTGTCCTTTGTTGATATGTTGATGATAGCCACTCTGACAGGTGTGAGATGGTACCTCATTGTTGTTTTGATTTGCATCTCTCGGATGATTAATGACTTTGAGCATGTTTTCATATGTCTCTTGGCTTTCTGAATGTCATCTTTCAAAAAGTGTCTATTTAGGTCCTTTGCCCATTTTTTGATTGGATTGTTTATCTTCCTTTTGTTAAGTTGTATGAGTTCACTGTGAATTTTGGAGGTTAAACCCTTATGGGAGATAACATTGGCAAATATGTTCTCCCATGCAGTGGGCTTTCTTGTTGTTTTGTTGATGGTTTCTTTTGCTGTGCAGAAGATTTTTATTTTGATGTAGTCCCATTTGTTTATTTTCTCCTTAGTTTCCATTGCCCTAGGAACTGTATTGGTAAAGATATTGCTATCACAAATGTCTGCTATTTTGCTGCCTATGGCTTCTTCTAAGATTTTTATGGTTTCCCATTTTACGTTTAAGTCCTTTTTCCATTTTGAGTTTATTTTTGTGTATGGTGTAAATTGGTGGTCTAGTTTCGTTTTTTTGCAAGTATCTGTCCAGTTTTCCCAACTCCATTTATTGAAGAGATGGTCTTGACTCCATTGTATGCTCTTGCCTCCTTTGTCAAATATTAATTGAGCATAATGGTTTGTGTCAATTTCTGGGTTCTCTGTTCTGTTCCACTGGTCAATATGTCTGTTCTTGTGCCAGTACCAGGAAGTTTTGAGAACTTCTAGCCAGGCTCACCAGATAGTACTCTTGCTCTGTGGTAGTTGGCCAATCTGAAATGGGCTCTGTGGGAAGCTAGAATGGGTTTTTGTGAGAGGCCATTTTGTTTGTAGGTGTGCTGGGGTCCAGTTTAGTACCAGATTCTTGTATCTTTTTGAACTGCTCTTCATTGACAAACTCTTGCACAGGCCACAGAATGCCATTCTTGGAGATCAAGAACCTGAGTCCCAGATTCCCTTGAGCCTGGGATCCATTCCCAGGGTGAGGCTAGAACCAGTCCAGAGAAGGGATGGAGGGGACTTTGAGAGCACTGGGTGGGAGAGCACTATCACTGAAGAGATTTCCAACAAAGAATTCCAAAGCCTTTTAAAAATTTATTTTATTATTATTATTTATCTTTATTGTTGAGAATATTACAGATATCCCCCCTTTTAAGAATTTCAAAGCCTTTTAAACACAGACATTCATTAGCTGTCACAGTGCATCCGGTGGGAGGGAGGAGGAGTCTGTTCTTCTACCACAGAGGAGGCCCATTGTGAGTAAGCAGAGAAGCTAGAAATAGAACATGAGGTTTTTTGGTGACATAGTCACTGAACCATGCACACTTAAAAAAAAAAATGTTTGTAATCACCAGTGAGACAAATCTTTGCATACCAATTAGTGCCCTAATAGGTATTTTTTTTCATCTGGGTGTTTATTTCCTTGCAGTTCTTGAAAACCAGGTTGTGGACTTATTTGCCTGGCCATTATGAATCCCCTTGGAAGAGTAGACTCAGGTTAAATCCATTGACGTGTAGATTCAAAAGGAGCTACATACAGGCCAGGCGTAGCCAAGTTAAAATCCATAGGTGAAACTCAACATGTAACCTAAAACCATTAGAAAAATAAGTGCTATTGTTTCATAGAACATTTGTAGAAGCAAATGAATGGCACCCCAGCCCAAAGGTCAGGATTTTCAACAACTTGTAGCAGAAAACTTACACTTATTAAATGTCTTCACTAGGGGTTTTTGTGTTAGTGGATGACTGAGGTCTTTTGTTTCTTCTGTTTTCCTCGTGGCAATAAAGTTGAAATTTAGCAAGCTTTCAAAATGAAATTTCTCATAGAAGTTATAACCACAGGTTTTAAGTTTTCATCACCTAAATGTGGAACAGAACGATTGAAAACTTGGGGGTAGGGAAAAGAGAGTTGAGGACACATGTGGTGTGTATCAAAAATCAGTGTAAATCAGGAAGGTGTGGTAAGGGGGATTTCCTGTGTTACAGAACTGCTGAAATAGTGCTCCCCCACCCTCCATCAACACATTCCAAATGAAGGTACTGGCTTTTTCTGACACCTTGCAGAGATGGTTTGCCCCTCAACTGACACAGTATAGTTTCCTTGAAGCTTCAATCAACAGTTTGCAGCTAGGAAAAACTAATCGTTGGGATAATGTGTTCTTTGATTGTGTCCTTTCTTTTGTTCCTCTTGAGTTTGGCAGATACCTTACCTGTAGGATAGGACCAGACTAGTACATCTTAGCCTGTTTGTTTTTTTTTGAATTATCCCCTGCTGTAGGATAATTCATTTCTAGGTTTCTAGGTATGAAAATAATAACTACCAAATTACTGAGCATTTATACTGGGTCCAAGTACTGGGCCAAAAGTTTTTCAAAGGTGATCAGATTTTCTCCTCACAACCCCATGAGACTGGTACTATTAATTGTCCCATTTGAGAGGAGTTAGTCAGTGGGGGAGCTTTAACAAATATTGGGTGCTATGCCAATTAAACAAATCTCTGGGGTTGAGCTGAGGCATTGAGATAAAAAATTTCAACCTCTGGGTGAAGTGATTTGTGTAAGGTACCTCTGCTGGTCTGTTGTGGAGTTAAGATCTAGACAGAATCTAGAGCAGTGGTTCTCAACCATGACTGCACATTAGAATCATCTGGAAATCTTTTTAAAATCCTGATTTCTGGGCCTCATCCTCCGGAAATTCTGTTTCTTTGTTATGGGGTGGGGCCACAACATTAGTAACAAAGAAACAGAATTTCCGGAGGATGAAGCCCAGAAATCAAGATTTTAAAAAGATACCCAGGTGATTCTAATGTGCAGCCAAGGTTGAGAACCACTGATCTAGAGCCTAGGGCAGGCATAGCCAACTCTACTATAGTGCCGCCTGAACTTTAATGTGTATGTGAATCACCTGGGGATCTAGTTAAAAATGAGATTCTGCATTTCTGACAAACTTCCAGGTCTTGCCCATACTCCGGTCTGGGGACCATACTTGGAGTAGCAGGCTTTTCTAGTGGATACTAATATTAGTACCTATGGTAGCCAGAAGGGAAAAATGTTTACTGAAAGGCAGTAAGCAACAAGATGGGGAGCTGGGAGGGGCTCATCCATTTTACTTTAGTGATGATGGCAGGGATCATGGATTGGCTATATACATTTCTCAGTGTTTTCCTAGGACCGAATAACCTTTTTCAGATTATTGTCCCATTCCTGAGAACTCTTGGAACTTTAAGACTGGCAAAACTAGTATAACTTCACCTGTTGAGGTGTTTTCATCTGTTAGTCAGGTAGAGATGTGGGTTGTAATTGCTAAATTGGTCAGCTTTCTAAAACTTATTCTCCTTTTCTTCAAGGAGGCTGAAACAGGAATTCAGATAGATGAGAAATTACAAGAAAAACATAGATTTTCAGTTAAATATTTCAATAAACATTTGTTAAGCACTGGCTATATAACATAGTCTTTAAAAAAAATATATATTTTTATTTATTTCAGAGAGAAAGGGAAAGGGAAAGAGAGATAGAAACATCAATGATGAGAGAGAATCATTGATTGGCTGCCTCATGAACACCCCGCACTGGGGATTGAGCCAGCAACCCCGGCATATGCCCTTGACTGGAATTGAACCAGGGACCCTTTAGTCCACAGGCTGACGCTCGCTATTCACTGAGCCAAATCAGCTAGGGCTAACATAGTATTTTGTTAACATTGCAATATCTTCTCTCTTTAGGATACAAAAACAAATGGAATATAGTCTTTGCTTTGATAGAACTCACAATTTAGTGGGGAAACAATGACGTAAAATAGATAATGACATGGTAGAAATATGAATAGACAGATTGTAGAGAAAGAAGCAGTAAACTTTACCAGAAGTAGCTGAGGAAGACTTTATAGGTGTCACCAGACAAATTTACTCTTGTTATTATTTCTGATTGTTGTAAATGTCAATAAGAGTTTAGGTTATTAGACCATTGCTGATATTTTTTAAAGTTTCCTCTGTATTAAGAATGATTTTATAATTTTGAGATTAAGGGTACAGGAGATTCTCATCAATTACATGCATGAAAAAAATTGAGATTAAATTGACAATAAGCATTGTCTCAATCTTTTTTAAATGGCTTATTGAGCTATAATTTATATTCCATACAATTTATATACCATTTAAAGTATACACATCAGTGGCTTTTAATATATTCACAGATTTGTGCAACCATCACCATTCTCCACTTTAGAACATTTTCATCACTCCAAAAGGAAACCTTGCACCTCTTAGTTATCTCCCCAAACTATCCCCTACCCCTGACCTGGCAACTGTTAATATACCATCTGTCTCTCTGGGTTTGCCTATTCTGGATATTTCATATGAATGGAAAGAGGAAATTAAGGCTCAGAGAGATTAAATCTGTTAGTAATACAATAAAGCTAATGAGTAGCCGAGCCAAGATTTTATATCTAACGAATGGTCCTCACCCCACCCCTGGAAGGCAGTTTGACTATAGCACTTGATTCCTAAAACCTCCTTCAAATTACCAGAGCAATAAACAAACAAACAAACAAACAAACAAACCTTCTAAGCCTCTTTTATTGGCTCTGGCTATTGACAGTGACATTGTGTAAGGTATTCTCTCAAACCAAAGTTGTGTATTAGGGGGTACCTCCAAGGAAGCAGTCCTTTTCTCTTTGCCAAAACTCAATAAATAGGATGCTTTCTTTTGGTCATGGGACACCATGGTCTTGGGCTAGAGAGGGATGGAGCCCGTGGCTAAAGTGGTCTATTTAATGGTATGATTCTATTTTTTCTTTTTTTAAAATATATTTTTATTGATTTCAGAGAGGAAGGGAGAGGGAGAGAGAGAGATAGAAACATCAATGATGAGAGAGAATCATTGATTGGCTGCCTCATGCATGCTCTCTACTGGGGATGGAGCCCACAACCTGGGCATGTGCCCTGAGTGGGAATCGAACTGTGACCTCTTGGTTCATAGGTTGACGCTCAGCCACTGAGCCACATCAGCTGGGCTATTGTATGATTCTTTTTAAAAAATATTTTTTAAATTAAATTTATTGAAGTAACATTGGTCAACATAAACATATAGGTTTCAGGTATGAGTTTCTATGTTACAAGACCTGTATATTGCACCACCCAAAGTCAGATCTTCTGTCACCATATATTAGGGCTCACTTCTCTCCCCACCCCCTGTACTTTTCTTTATAAAAGACTAGAGGCCTGGTGCACAAAAATTTGTGCACTGGGGGGGGGGAGGGGGGGTCCCTCAGCCCGGCCTGTGCC
>NW_005371709.1:1360047-1361105 GCF_000412655.1 Myotis brandtii
GAAACACTGTTGCAGCTCCAGCTCTGAGGCCCGGCTGGCTGAAAGCAGGTTTCTGGGGTTTGTTTAGCTTCTATAATTGCAACATTCTTTCTTAGAGTGCAGCTCAGAGGCCGGCAGCGTCAGGTGGGGAACCTTGGCTTCCTCCATCACTGGAGCAAGCAAGCCTCCTGTTTGCTTCAGCTGCCTGGCTGCCGGCTGCCATCTTGGTTGGAAGTTAATTTGCATATCGCCCTGATTAGCCAATGGGAAGTGTGTTGGAGGTACGGTTAATTACCATGTTTGTCTATTATTAGATAGGATTGTTTATAAAGCAATTCATTACTGTTTACCTCTTTAAATTTCCATTTAAATTTTTATTAAATTTATTGGGATGACATTGGTTAATAAAATTATGAAGGTTTCAAGTGTACAATTCTATAATACATCTTCTGTATATTGCATTGTGTTTACCATCCAAAATCAAATCTTCTTCCATCACTATATATATGTCCCCTTTTATTCTTTGCTACTTCGTCTAGACTGCTTTTTCCTTCTTTAGGTAATTTTTTTCTTTTTACTTAAGTGTAATGACCTAAAATATTTTACCTCGAGGATATCTTTTCCTTTTCTCCGCTTTTTGGATTTTGCCTAGAAGTGTAGTTTTTCTTAAGATAGAATAAGTTAAAAAAAAAAAGATAGACTAGGTTCACCCTTATTTTGAGACCTAACCTTTCCCCTACAAGTACATTTCTCTTGAGTTCATGAGTATAATGAAATCTTTTCAATGCAATGCCAACTCTCTTTTTTGCCTTGTTAACTGCCTTTGATATTTCTCATTTGCAATTTGGTTTTACTGTCCTATCCCAGGCCTTCTACAAAAATAGTAACCTCCTGATTGGTGTCAGTGGCCCTGATTTCTTTGAATGAAGGAAATAAACAATTACTGAGCACCTACTCTTTGAAAGGCACTTTATAGTATATCTCTCTTTTTTTTTAAATTAAATCATTATTGTTGAAATTATTACAGTTGTTCCTCTTTTTCCCCCCCATAGCTCCCCTCCACCCGGTTCCCACCCCAC
>NW_005371709.1:1363036-1365986 GCF_000412655.1 Myotis brandtii
CGTATGAGTCTGAGTTCCCAGAGACTCGCCCGGAACTGGAGTTCAGAGCAGTCGGGAGCTTGAGACTCCCTCCCAATTGAAAAAGACAACCGTGTCCTCAGTTGCTAGACCTTTCCACGTGCGCCTCTGTACCTCTGCACTTTATTTCCGCAGCTCCTCTGAGGCTCAGTGTGCTTTTCTCTTTCCTTCTAGTTGTACAATTTCCACTCAGCCAGCCTTCCTGTGGTTCTGGATGATGTCCGTTTTGTCTTTTAGTTGTATTTTTGAAGTTGTTGTGCGAGGCAACAATTTCAGGTGTTTACCTATGCCGCCAATCTTGGTTTCTCCTGATCCAGAGTATATCTCATTTAATCCTCAAAACAACCCTACCAAGCAGGTTTTCCAAATACCACCATTTAAAGATGAGGAAACTGAAGTTCAAGGAGGTTGAATAACTTGTCCCAGCTTTACAACTAGGACTTAGCAGTCAGAGCTGATGATTTTAAAATCTGTTTTTTCAACAATAGTCCATTTTAGAATCTCATCACATATAGAGTACATAGTAGGTGGTCAAAAATGCATACTTATTTATAATGAATTCCTATTTTAATACACAGAACAACATTTAAAAACCAGAGAGGACTAATGATCCTCTTACTATAAAATAATGATGCTTAAGGCCTTACTGCACTTTCATCTTAGAGTAGACCACTGTTCCTGGTATTTCTACACTTGAGTGTGTGGTGCTATTTTTTTTTTTTTTAAAGTATTACATGTCTTCTATTTTCCCTGATTGACCCCGACCAGCAACTCCTACCCCCGAAGGCAAGCCCCTACGGCCCCAGTGTCTGTGTCCATTGTTTATGCTAATATGCATGCATACAAGTCCTTTGGTTGATCTCTAACCCCCCTCTCCCCTGCCTTCTCTCTGAGGTTGGATGGTCCGTTCAGTGCTACCTTGTCTCTGGATCTATTTTTGTTCATTAGTTTATGTTGATCATTATATCCCAAATACGAGTGGGATCATGTGATATTTATCTTTCTCTGACTGACTTATTTCGCTTAGCATAATGCTCTCCAGGTCCATCCATGCCATTGCAAATGGCAAGAGTTCTTTCTTTTTTTACAGCAGTATAGTATTCCATTGTGTAGATGTGCCACAGTTTTCTAATCCACTCATCTGCTGATGGGCACTTAGGCTGTTTCCAAATCTTAGCTATTGTAAATTGTGCTGCTGTGAACGTAAGGGTGCATAAATCTTTTCTGATTGATGTTTCTGATTTCTTGGGATATATTCCTGGAAGTGGGATTACTGGGTCAAATGGTAGTTCCATTTTTAACTTTTAAAAAAAATATATTTTATTGATTTTTCACAGAGAAGAGAGAGGGATAGAGAGTTAGAAACATCAATTAGCTGCCTCTTGCACACCTTCTACTGGGGATGTGCCCGCAACCAAGGTACATGCTCTTGGCCGGAATCGAACCTGGGACCTTTCAGTCTGCAGGCCGATGCTCTATCCACTGAGCCAAACCGGTCAGGGCGATTTTTAACTTTTTGAGGAAACTCCATACCGTTTTCCACAGTGGCTGCACCAGTCTACATTCCCACCAGCAGTGAAGAAGAGTTCCTTTTTCTCCATATCCTTGCCAGCACTTGTCATTTATTGATTTGTTGATGATAGCCACTCTGACAGGTGTGAGATGGTACTTCATTGTCATTTTGATTTGCATCTCTCGGATGATTAGTGATTTTGAGCATGTTTTCATATGTCTCTCAGCCTTCTGTATGTCTTCTTTCGAAAAGTGTCTATTTAGGTCCTTTGCCCATTTTTTGATTGGATTGTTTATCTTCCTTTTGTTAAGTTGTATGAGTTCTCTGTAAATTTTGGAGATTAAACCCTTATCTGAAATAGCATTGGCAAATATGTTCTCCCATGTGGTGGGCTTTCTTGTTTTGTTGATGTTTTATTTTGCTGTGCAGAAGCTTTTTATTTTGATGTAGTCCCATTTGTTTATTTTCTCCTTAGTTTCCATTGCCTTAGGCCTAGGAGCTGTATTGGTAAAGCTATTGCTACGGGATATGTCTGCTATTTTGCTGACTATGACTTCTTCTAAGATTTTTATGGTTTCCCATCTTACATTTAAGTCCTTTAACCATTTTGAGTTTGTTTTCGTGTATGGTGTAAGTTGGTGATCTAGTTTCATTTTCTTTGCATGTATCTGACCAAATTTCCCAGCACCATTTATTGAAGAGACTGTTATGACTCCACTTTATGCTCTTGCCTCCTTTGTCACATATTAATTGAGCATTATGGCTTGAGTCTATTTATGGGTTCTCTGTTCTGTTGTATTGGTCTATATGTCTGTTTTTATGGCAGTACCAGGCAGTTTTGAGAATGGTGTCTTTGTAATACAGCTTGATATCTGATATCGTGATCCCTCCAACTTTGGTTTTCTTTCTCAGGATTGCTGAGGCTATTCGGGGTCTTTTTTTTATTCCCAATGAATTTTTGGAGAGTTTGTTCTAGGTCTGTGAAATACACAATTGATATTTTAATGGGGATTACATTGAATCTATAAATTGCTTTGGGTAGTATGGACATTTTAATGATGTTGATTCTACCAATCCACGAACATGGTATGTTCTTCCATTTGTTAATGTCTTCCTCATTCTCTTTTTTCAATGCCCTGTAGTTTTCAGGTCTTTTACCTCCTTAAGTTTATTTCCTAGGTATCTTAATTTTTTTTTGGTGCAGTGGTGAATGGGATTGTTTTTTTAGTTTATCTTTCTGTGAGTTCATTATTGGTGTATAAAAAAGCCATAGATTTCTGGGTGTTAATTTTGTATCCTGCTACATTGCCGAACTCATTTATTAAGTCTAGAAGTTTTTTGGAGTCTTTGAGTTTTTTTATGTACAGTATCATGTCATCTGTGAATAATGACAATTTTACTTCTTCTTTTCCAATTTGG
>NW_005371709.1:1367560-1408082 GCF_000412655.1 Myotis brandtii
TCTTGTTGAATTGCTCCCTTTAGTATTATGAAGTGGCCTTCCTTATCTCTTATTATGGCCTTCACTTTGAGGTCTAATTTGTCAGATATAAGTATTGCTCTCTCAGCTTTTTTTTTTCATTTCCATTCACCTGAAATTTTTTCCCCCATCCCTTCATTATCAGTCTGTGTGAGTCCTTTGTTCTGAGGTGGGTCTCTTGTAGACAGGAGATATATGGGTCATGTTTTCTTATTCATTCAGCTACCCTATGTCTTTGATTGGAGCATTTAATCCATTTACATTTAAGGTTATTATTGATAGGTACTTGTTTGTAACCATTTTTATTCTTTATGCCTGTGTTCCTTCCTATTTCTTCTTTTGACAGCAGTCCCTTTAGCATTTCTTGCATTGCTGGTTTGGTGGCAATAAACTTCCTTAGCCCTTTTTTGTCTGTGAAGCTTCTGATTTCACCATCAATTTTGAATGATAGAGTTGCTGGGTACAGTATTCTTGGATTCAGTCCCTTGCTTTGCATCACTTTGTACATTTCATTCCATTTCCTTCTGGACTGATGTGTTTCTGTTGAGAAATCAGTTGATAGTCTGATGAGAGATCCCTTGAGGCAACTTTCTGTCTCTCTTTGGTAACCTTTAAGATTCTTACTTTGTCATTGGTGTTTGCCAATTTAATTATGATGTACTTGGTGTCAGTCTATTTGGTTTCATCTTGTTTGGGACTCTGTGAGTTTCTTGGACTTGTGTAGGTTTTTTCTTCCCAATATCAGGGAAGTTTTCTGTCATTATTTCTTCAAACAGGTTTTGTATTCTTTGCTCAGTTTCCTCTCCTTCTAACCCCCCTATTATGCGGATATTGTTTTGCTTCATGTTGTCCCAAAGCTCCCTTAGGCTCTCCTGTTTTTTAAGTTTTTTGTTTTTTTTCCAGTTGCTGCTCTGCTTGGGTGTTTTTTCCAACCTTGTTTTCTAGCTCACTGATGTGGTCCTCAGCTTCTTCTGGACTACTGTTGATGCTTTCTGTTGTGTTCTTTATTGCAGCTATGTTATTCTTCATTTCTTCTTGGTTCTTCTTCATTTCCTCTTGGTTCTTACACATGTTGTTGAAAATATCTTCCATCCTTCAATGTCCTTATGACCATTGCTCTGAATTCTTTGAGAAATTGCTTGCTTCCATTTCATTTACTTTTTTTCTCCAGTGATTCCTCCTTTTTTTTTTTTTTTCGTATGGGGGCTGTTTCTTTGTCTTCCCATTTTTTCTCCTCTCAGGCTGTCTAGTTGTGTGGCTTACTCTCTACCACTTTGACCAAAAGGCACAAAATACACCTCGAGAAGACATGACAGACAGGGAATGAAACACGACTGTATTCATGACACCAATAACCCCAAGTAAAGGTGACCACCAGAGAAAAGAGACTTAGGGGAGAGAAAACAGTGCAAAAATGTTATTGAGAAAAGGAAAAAAGGTAAGAGAGAAAAGAAAAAGAGGAAAGAAGAAGGGGAAAAATATATACATATATGGGGGGAAAACTCCACAAAACCCACAAATAACCCAAAAAATGCAAACACTGAACACTCAGAAAAAAAGGAGGGGAGCTGAATCTGAAGAGGCAGAGCTTATTTCCAGAAGGTAAGGTAAAGAAATTGAATGAATGGGGGAATGCCCACTATTCAGTATAGAAGAGGTAGAAAGAGAATGAGTGTATAAGAAGAAAAGTAAAAAACAAAATACTTAATAAAATAAAAGATTTCCCCTTTCTTTACTCTATCTATATATTCATCTATTTTTGGAAAAGAAGAATAGAGTAGGGAGCAGATAGGCCTGAGTTGGGTAAGTGAATCTAATTAAGCTATTAGTAGAGGAAGAGAACAAGGGAGGACAGGGAAAACAAAAGCATAAAATAAAATAAAAAATAGACAAACAACAGCAACAAGAAAAAAATTGGCCAATGAAGAAAGAAAAAGGAGAAGGGTGCATGGACTTGAAGCAGGGGAGAGGAAATTAGATTTATGAGTAAGCCAACAGAGACTACTATAATAGTAACTAGAGGCCTGGATCACGACATTTGTGTACTGGAGGGGGGGTGTCCTTCACCCCGGCCTGCACCCTTTTGCAGTTTGGTACCTCTTGGGGGATGTCCGCTTGCTGTCTTCTGAAGACATCCCCTGAGGGGTCCTTAGCGCTGCTGCAGGGGCGGGAGAGGCTCCCGCCATTGCCACTGCGCTTGCCTGCCATGAGCCTGGCTTCTGGCTGAGCAGCGCTCCCCCTGTGGGAGCTCACTGACCACCAGGGGGCAGCTCCTGCGTTGAGCATATGTCCCCCGATGGTCACTGTGCATCATAGCGACCAGTCATTGTGCTGTTTGGTCAATTTGCATAATAGGCATTTATTATATAGGATGCGTCAATAGAGCAGATGAAGATAAATTTTTATCAGGGAGTAAAAAGAAAGGAGAGAGAAAAACTAAAATAGGAACAGGAGAAGAGAGACAGGATGAAAAAGGGGGAAGTGAGGAAGAAAGGGTTGGCATAAAGGAAAAAATAAGAGAGTAAAATAATGATAAAAAATAATAAAATAAATATAGAATGTAGGACACTAATCCAAAAAATAAAAAAATCAGAAAAAAAATCTGTAATAATAAAAGTGTAGTATGCTAATTAGTCCGGACAGCCGAACAACCTTCCGGACGAAGCCGGGGCTGCGAGGGCCGAGCCCCTTGCACCAATTTCGTGCATCAGGCCTCTAGTTGCTTTATAAAGATAAATCCTGTCAATTAATGCATACAATGTTTGTTTTGGCATGCTTTTTGTGGTTCATCAATGGTAAAATCACTAAAGTCCTATTTACTTTGGTCTATGTTATGGTTGTTGGAATTTATCCAAAACTGTTTATCATTTTCTATTGAATGGTTCCACGTTTTCCTTTTATATTCTGCTTACAGCAGCTTCTTTTCATATAATCCTGAATTAATAGTAATCTCAGGAAGAGGAACCAATATAAAAAACCGGGATGTATATTTCAAATGGCAAAATCAGTACTACCTAAGAGTATTCTTTAGGGTTTAGAAATAGCCAAAGATTGAAGATGTTTCAGCGCTATTGCCAGAGAAAATATATTTGCTCAAAATATTTTTTAAAATTCTTTGCTGATCTATGAAATGCTTTAAAATAAATCTCTTTATCTCTTCTTCTTATCAGAGCTATTTGAATCCTAGAACACTGTGGGGAATGAGGGGTAAGTAAAGCTATAATTTGCCTATAATTTGTTGTTGGTAATTGGAGAGGGTTTGGGGGTCAGAAAAGTAGTTCTTTTAAAAGGCTCCCTCAGATTAAATAACTTCTAACATTGACCATTTTGGACTTGAAAAATTATACTTTGCTTTGTGTGTACTGTAATAAGCTTGAAAACTCAATACAGTATATGAATATTATTTCAAAGTACATTTCATTCTACTTTTTTTTCTTTTGTTCTACTTTAATTACACAAGTATTAACTAATAATAGCTTTAAATTTCCAACAAACATAAATATACATTCTTAAATGTTTTCTACTCTTTTGTTGTGAATGGTTTTGTTCCTTGGGAATATAAAGATCTTGCTCATTATAACAAAATATGTGAGATTGTTGTATTTTTCTTTTAAAGTACTATGGAGATAACTAAGTAGAGCTGTGTGTAATAATTTACCAGAAAAACCTAATTCCTAAGTCTAGTTCAGTATATTTGGGTTTAAGTTACACTGCTAGCATTTCAAATAGTGGCAATTCTCTTAATTCATTGTGGAAATTCCTAGAAAAAAATATAAAAAAGAGGCAAATAAGAGCTATGTAGAATATCAAAAGCCAATATTATGACATCAAGTTTTTCTGAGCTTTCTATAATTTATCTTGTTCTAATTACTTCCATATTGGGGTATTCTTGGGGTCAACATGAAGGTCATTATAAAAATCAAACACTATTCCATTATGTGGTGTCATGTATGCACTGCAATCCAAGAGCAAGGAATGGAAGCACTCATTGCTGGTACAGACAATAAGGGGGGCAGTGTTTGTAGAGAATTTAAATCAGGGTGGGGGTCCCCACTGGGGTGCCTGACCAGTCTGGGTGAGGGGCTGAGGGCTGTTTTCAGGCTGGCGGGTGACTGAAGCTCCCAGCCTCTCCTTTTTTTCCCTTTTTTTTAATTCTAGGATTTATTTACTTTCTATGGCTGTCACTGGAGCTGAGAGCCGGCTTTAGCTCTGAGGCCGGCTCCAGCTTGAGGCCTCGGCTGCTGAAAGCAGATATCTGGGCTTTGTTTAGGTTCTATAATTGCAACTTTGTTGCATCCGGAACTCAGAGCTGGGCTGCCGCAGGCCGGGAACCTTGGCTTCCTCCGTCACTGGAGCAAGCAAGCCTCCTGTTCGCTTCAGCTGCCTGGCGGCCGGCAGCCATCTTGGTTGGCAGTTAATTTGCATATCCTGCTGATTAGCCAATGGGAAGGGTGTTGGGGTTATGGTCAATTTGCATGTTTCTCTTTTATTAGATAGGATACACACACACACACACACACACATATATATAAACATACACATATATACATATATGTGTATATATATGCCTAAGTGACCAGCCGACAGGCCAGTAGCTATGACGCACACCGACCACCAGGGAGCAGATGCTCAATGCAGGAGCTGTGGAGCTACAACTTTGCAGAGTGACCACTTGCACTCTGGGACCCCTTGGGGGATGTCAGACTGCTGGCCTCGTCCTGATCCCCGCAGGCCAGGCCAAGGTACCCCACTAGTGCACGAATCTGTGCACTGGGCCTCTAGCAATAATACTAATAAAAAATAAAGATAAAATGAAGAAAAATATTTTAGTTTCTTAAGTAAAAGATAAAAAAAAGTGAAGTAGTGAAGTTTGTTCACTTCAGCCGAGTATTTAATGTCCCATGGGGGCTGGTCTGAGACTCTCCACTGTTCTGTCTGCCATGTCTCAGCTTCCTGCTAGATAGTCAGCACTGTGTTGAAGCTCTCAGGGATCCACTGCTCCTCTCTGTCAGATGCCACTGCCTTGGTTTCAGTCAGGTGGGATCAATCTGCCTGCTTGTGTGGTGGTATTTTTAAAAACACTATATATTCTGTGCCATGCATAGGGCCTGGCACATTGTAGGTGTTTGATAAATATTTGTTGAAAGAATAATGAATGGGTTAGACTGTTGTGGTCTGATATCCATGCAAATTGAAAACAAAGATCTTTAATTCACTTAACTTGAGGGTAGTTGTCCTTCCAGTGGCTGTTACTGGCTCTTTGTTTACAATCACCATTAACCAGAAAAGCCCCAGTATCTATAGAGAACCTATGAATCTAATGTTATTAAATATTCTCTTGTGGAAAATAGATTTGCATGTAAAGAGGGAGCTCTCACATCTTGAGAGTCTTGCTGTCTTCAAGATAGTTTGTTTATTCAGAAGGAAAAAAATGCAGGGGAAAAATTAAAAACAGACAAAAGCTAAATGGACAACTCTTAGTAATTGGGTATGAGGAGGGAGTAGAATTCCTGAATTTTGTTCCCAGCCTGGCAGCTGATTTATTCCTCCACTTCCAGTTCTTGCTTTGCTCCTCTAGCATCCTCATTTGCTATACTAGTATAGGAGAGGGCTATGGTGACTATATAGAAGTGAGCATTGTGAAAACTTGATGACATTGTTAGGCTGATGAGTTACCACCATGGAGACCAATATTATGCTCATCTTCTGGCAGTCCTGGTTTCTTAAAAGTTGCAAGGCCTCTGGAAATAACTGGGAGCTATGTTGAGAAGTAAACTTTTCTTGGGAATTAAGGAATATAGAGTGGTTTTTAAATTTTATGCATATTAAATTTTAATCCCTTTTCTGGGGTTTTTAGTCATCATCAAGGGTATTTGGAAATGAAGGGATTTTTTTTCTTTTTTCTTTTTTTCACAAACTGCTTAATATTTGGGAATTAATGAGCTAAAGATAATGATCATGTACCATTGGGTCAATCATATATCCAATATACCAAGGCCACTTGGGAACCAATTGTGAAAGGCTTTTCTTGAGAGATGAAAATGGATTGGGATCGGAATTAGACTGTGGAAAACTCTCTGAAAGTTAACTCGAGGGTTAAGTTAAAGGGTTTGTATTTTATTCTTTAGACAATAGAGAGTCAAGGATGGGTTGTAACTAAGAAAATTGTATGTGATATTTTAGAAAGATTTTTCTTATGGCTCATAGGACAGAATAGAACAATGGTAGATTCCTGGCTGCAGAGGGACAAAAGAGAGGCTAGTGAAGATATCCAGGAGTGAGATGAGGATAGACTACATTAGTGCATCAGTAGTGGGAAAGAAAAGGATAGAGAGTTATTACAAATGAAAAGTTCACAGGACATAGTAATTGATTTGATATGGATAGTATCCTTTACAATTAATTTGTGCTCCAGTTGTAACATGAAAGGGAGACCTTTTTTTTTTTTTTAGAGAATTCACTGGGACCAAAAAATCTTTATAAACTGAGGGATTAATAGCATCAGCATGAGTCAAACTTAATTAAAAAAAATGTAGTCAGTGCATAGCAGGTTTTTGGCTCTGTCATTTCAATTAGAAACAATCCCTTTTCTACTTTTTTTTTAAACTGACTCCTCTACCCAAAGTCAAAATAAAGTCAGACAATTCAATAGTTGAGAATGTGGTTAAAATGTTTTCAAATTATTATTACCTGGGCAGAAAACACTTTTGTATTTGAGACTTGCCCTGATATATATATATGGCATATCTGTGTGACATAGACTGAGTGGCCAGATTATTATGACCACCTGACGTTTGTAGGCAAATTAGCTATAATTTCGCGATGAAGTTGCTAGAGGGCCAGATCTTTATAAATAGGGAAGCAGGTTGTTTACCACAACAGTAGAAGTGACTTTTTTCTGAAGATATGGGTAAACAATGCGATTTAACAGCCTTTGAACATGGGATATATTTGAACGTGAGTGGCCAGATTATTATGACCACCTGAAGTTTGTAGGCAAATTAGCTATAATTTCGCGATGAAGTTGCTAGAGGGCCAGATCTTTATAAATAGGGAAGCAGGTTGTTTACCACAACAGTAGAAGTGACTTTTTTCTGAAGATATGGGTAAACAATGCGATTTAACAGCCTTTGAACATGGGATATATTTGAACGTGAGTGGCCAGATTATTATGACCACCTGATGTTTGTAGGCAAATTAGCCGTACATTGCATTGTATGGGATATGGAAGCCGAAGGCCTGTTTGCTGCCTGCAGTTTCCAAGATAAAACATCTCCAATTTGCACAGGAACACAAGGATTGGACAGTCGAGCATTGGAAAAAAGTCATGTGGTCCAATGAATCACGTTTCCAGTTGCATCATGCAGATGGCAGAGAGAATATGGCGGAAAAAGCATGAAAGCATGCACCCCACATGCATGAGTACAACCCTTCATGCTGGTGGGGGCAGTGTTATGGTTTGGGGCATGTTTTCCTGGCATGATTTGGGCCCTTTAATTCATGTGGAACAACGTCTGAATAGCACAACATACCTAAGTATCGTTGCTGATCAAGTTCATCCTATCATGTTGATGGCGTATCCCAATGGAGATGGCTTCTTCCAACAAGACAATGGTTGTTTACCCATATCTTCAGAAAAAAATCACTTATACTGTCATGGTAAACAACCTGCTTCCCTATTTATAAGGGTCTGGCCCTCTAGCAACTTCAGCACGAAATTATAGCTAATTTGCCTACAAACGTCAGGTGGTCATAATAATCTGGCCACTCACATTCAAATATATCCCATGTTCAAAGGCTATTAAATCACGTTGTTTACCCATATCTTCAGAAAAAAATCACTTATACTGTCATGGTAAACAACCTGCTTCCCTATTTATAAGGGTCTGGCCCTCTAGCAACTTCAGCACGAAATTATAGCTAATTTGCCTACAAACGTCAGGTGGTCATAATAATCTGGCCACTCACATTCAAATATATCCCATGTTCAAAGGCTATTAAATCACGTTGTTTACCCATATCTTCAGAAAAAAATCACTTATACTGTCATGGTAAACAACCTGCTTCCCTATTTATAAGGGTCTGGCCCTCTAGCAACTTCAGCACGAAATTATAGCTAATTTGCCTACAAACGTCAGGTGGTCATAATAATCTGGCCACTCAGTGTATGTATGAATCTAGTTAACACAAACTGGTAGAGGAAAAACATCTTTTCTGTAGCTAATATTGCACTCCTAAACCTGCTCTATTATCCTACAGTTGTATGTTCTTGTTTATAAATAGGGATTAGATGAGTGAATGGATGGCCCAGTTAATCATCATCATCGGTGTTGTTATGATCATATGGCTATTTTTATTATTAATGACTTTTATTAAACATTTCATATGAGCTAGACATTGTACCCACATTATACCTACTATTTTATTTAATTCTCTCAAACAACTTATGAGATAGGTACCATTTTTATTATTGCATAGAGGAGGAAACTCAGGGCTCAGAGCTATTTAACTTGTTCAAGATCATACAGCTAGTATTTGGCAGAGCTAGGACAGAACTCAGATCACTTTGACTCCAAAGCATTATTTTATCTGGTAAAACACTTCCAAGTACATTTCTAATAGACATGTGGGGAGCATCAGTTTTAGAGCTAAAAATCAGCAGCACAGTATTGTACCTCCTAAAGATAAATCTGGTAATAAGGGCTTGGAATTATTTACAAAATATTTGATACCATGTTTCTAGGCACCTCATTTTGCTATACTAGTATATGGAAAACATTTCAACAAGTCAGTGACTAATAGTAATGAGTCACTATCTGCCCATGTAGTGTTTTTTTTAATTGTGGCAAAAACATATAACAAACAATTTACTATCTTAGATCTAATATATGAATTCAGTAGTGTTGTAGGACACAAAAATCAACATAAGAAATGAGTTGCATTTCTATACACTAACAATGGGCTATCAGAAAAAGGAAATTAGAAAACAATCTCATTTATTATAACATCAAAAAGAACAAAATGCTCAGGAATAAATTTAACTAAATAGGTGAAAGAGGAGTCCACTGAAAACTATAAAACATTGACTAAAGAAATTAAAGAAGACACACATAAATGAAAAGACATCCTGTGTTCATGGATTAGAGTATTTAATATTTTAAAATAGTCATAATACCCAAAGCAATTTACAAATTAAATGCAACCCCTACTGAAATCCCAGTGGCATCTGGCATCTATTGTTATACAAAAATAGAAAAACAGTCCTAAAATTAATTTGGAACTACAAGCGACCTCAAATAGCCAAAACCATTCTGAGAAAGAATAACAGAGCTGGGAACATCACACTTTCTGATTTCAAAATATATTTCAAAGCTACAGTAATAAGAGAGCATGACACTAGCATAAAACAGACATATAGATCAATGGCACAGAATAGCCCCCAAATAAATCCATGCATATATAGTCAACTGATTTTCACCAAGGGTGCCAAAAATATACAATGGCAAAAGGATAGCCTCTTCAACATATGGTGTTGGAAAAAGTGGATATTCATTATCCATAGGCAAAGAAATTAAATTGGACCTTTATTTGATACTATGCAAAAAGTCAAATGAAAATAAATTAAAGTTAAACATGAGATCTGAAAATGTAAAACTCCTAGAAGAAAATGGGAAAAGCTTCATGATCTTGGTCTTATAAATTATTTCTTGGATATGATAGCAAAAGCACAGGCAACAAAAGCAAAAAAGACAAGTGGGACTATATCGAACTAAAAGTTCCTGCACAGCAAAGGAAAGAATAGTAAAGAGGCAACTTGTGGAATAGGCAAAAATATTTACAAATCATATATTTGATAAGGGGTTAATAGCCAAAATATAAGGAACTCCTTCAACTTAATTGCAGAAAAACCACTAATAACCCAATTAAAAACTTGGTAAAGGACTTGAGTAGACATACACCCTGGGGCCTTGACTTATGAGTGTCCTGACTAACGAGTTTTTCGAGATAGGAGCCGTCTCTTGGCCGATTTTTTGCTTTGAGTTGAGAGCTAAAATTCGGGTTACGAGCCAGCTTCAGATACCCCACCGCTAGTTGGCACAGCGAACGTCACAGTGAATGCCACAACATCAGCCCAGCATCACGTGTCTCACTTGTTCACTTTTTGATTTGACATACGAGTAATTTGAGTTACGAGCTCCGTCACGGAACGAATTAAACTCATAAGTCAAGGCCCTACTGTATCTCCACAGAAGACATATAAATGGCCAAGGGTGTATGAAAAGATGCTCAATATTACTAATTATCGGAGAAATACAAATCAAAACCACAATGAGATATCACCTCATACCTTTTAAGATGGCTATTATCAAAGAAACAAAAGGTAAGTGTTGGTGAGGAATTAAACTTTGTACAGCATTGATGGGAATGTAAAATGCTGTAGCCACTATGGAAAACAGTATAGAGCTTTCTGAAAAAATTAACAATTGAAATACCATAAAACCCAGCAACACTTCTGGATATTTATCCAAAAGAATTGAAATCAGGATATTGAGATATGTGCACACCCATGTTCATTGCCACATTATTCACATTAGCTAAAATATGGAAACAACCTAAATGTCTATCAATGGATGAGTAGATAAAGAAAATGTGGTATACTAGTATACATACAATGGTATATTTTTCAGCCTTAAAAAAAAGAAGTCCTGACCTATGCAACAACATGGATGACTCTTGAAGATGTTATACTAAGTTTTAGAGAAATGTGGTATACAACATTGTGTAACATCTGCTGTAATAACACTATATTGTATACTTCAAATTTTAAGAGATTTGATCTCATGTTAAGTGTTTTTGCTACAATAAAGATTTATGTCATTTATAAAACTCTAAAGTTTATTATATGAGTAAAATAGGATTTTAAAGTGTTCACTGTGACTCTTTTTGGCATCTTAACTCAATTGTAAGATCTTTGAATGTGGTGTTCATTTTATTTCTTCCATACCCATCCTTTTAAAATGGTGGAGAACCACACAGTAGATAAAGCTTTGATTAATGGATATACACTGAGTGGCCAGATTATTATGACCACCTGACGTTTGTAGGCAAATTAGCTATAATTTCACGCTGAAGTTGCTAGAGGGCCAGACCATTATAAATAGGGAAGCAGGTTGTTTACCACGACAAGATATGGGTAAACAACACGATTTAACAGCCTTTGAACGTGGGATATATATATAAATTAATTATGAGGAAAGTAAGGACATTCAAACTGATGGAAACTGATATCTTTGAACATTTACTATGTGCCAGATACTGTGCTAAATGTTTACTGTATTTTGTTTTACTTAAATATTTATAAAACCCTGTGAGAAAAGTATTACTACTCATCTTTTAGAATGAGGTGTCTGAGATTCAGACACATAGGTGAGTTGTGTGAGATATTATGGTTAGTAGGTCTTTGTTTTGTATTGTTGTTTTTGAATGTTTATTTTTTTTCTTAGTCCAGAAACATCTCTTTAGCTACTAATAAATTATTGTAACCTTGGGAAAAAATTTATCATCTTAACCGTTTTTAAGTGTACATTTTAGTAGTGTTATGCCAAGGTAGTTTTGAGTCTTTGTAAAGCTATCTCCTCTCTATCTCCTTCACTTTTGTCAGATTTATGTTTTACATTAGTAATTCTATAGTACATTTGCATGGTATATTATTGAGTCATCACATGATTGGCCCATAAAGTGATCTGTGGCAGGAAGGACTTTGTACTGAATGAAGTTAGAAAAACTCCATTGGGAGGGTTCATTCATGTGGGTAGATTCATGTGGGGTAACAAAAGATCTACAGAGGCTAGTTCTCAGAGAGTTGGAGGCACTCTGTCTGCTTCCTAAGCTGGCCAGAGCATCTCTTGGGCCCCCTGTTACTAAGAGAATAGTAAGAACTCTCCATCAGGCAGTGAGGTTGATTAATTCAGAGGAAGGCAAGACATTCTTGGATATTTCAAAGGTTTCCCTCTATCCCCAAAAGTACCCATGTAAGATGTACTGCTCCATTCAGAGTCACAGTCAGAGGTCATTCAGAAGATTATGTTCTATGTAAATAAAAATAAACAAACAGTCAAACAAAACAACAGAAAAAAACAGGCTTGGCATGGACCATTTAATTGAGTTCTTTCAGGACACTAACTTTGGCACTTCTTAATTTAGGGTTAAGCTGCAGTCTTCATGTGAGTCTGATGTCATTTTGTGTACAACCCCCCACTCAGTCTTTGCATTAGAAAGCACTTTATTAGAATTTCTACAATTGACAAAACCACTTAAGTTTTTTAATGAGGCCCTCTCCTCTTCTCCCAAACATGGGGTCTTTTTCTCCTCAGTTGTCTACTCTGACATTTCGAAAAGAAGAGAAAGATAGGTGTCTCTGCCTTTTGGGGAACTGTGGGATCTTCCATTTAAACTTGTGTGTTTTGCTTTCTTGGCCTGTTTATATAAATATAAGAAACCAGAAGCCAGTAAAAATAAAAATCATGAAGTTATCCATGAAACATGCAGAAGCAGCCTCCTTGAATGATAAACAAGCTCAGCTGCAGGAAGATCTGTGGTCTGATATTCATTACTGAAAAACTTCCACTGGATGGACAGTTTGTCCGGATGAGTTAATTAATTTTAAGAGCTCTCTGTCCTCTTAGAAATATACCATTCCAGATTGGCTGAAAACATGTTTACTTTGAACATTCATCAGTAATTCTGGGTCAGCCACCCCACAGCTTGGTTTGCTTTGGTGCCAGCTGCATGTGGCAGAAGTTAATTTGTGAGATGTCTCTTGTGTTAAAAGGGGGGAAAGTCATGTGGGGAAATAGGACTCTTGCAGAGAGAAGGGAGTGTGGAATTTCCAGTTCTCAGAATTAGGAAGCCTTGAGCACAGAAGCTAGTTCATATGAATCTGTATGGAAATTAGGGGCTTTTCCCAAGGATAACTTCTCATCTCTGCAAATGAATTTCCATTTCGATATTCTAAAAATATTTAAACAAATTATTTCACGTGTCCAAAGGCTCGCTTTTTAAAAAATCCCAGATTTACCCTGCCTTCCAAGTCCTGTTTGAATCTTACTTTACTCCCAAACTTCCTTTTATTGCATTGGCTTTATTAAACCTCCTCTTTCTGAAGTTCTAAAGCACTGGGAGATAATAACTGTGCTATTTTCCAATGTATTTTGATGATGTCTCAAGTGTATTTAGTAGGTTTCAATTAGACTTAGGTGAGGAATTACCTTGTGAGTGGATAGAACAAGTGACAGCCTTTGCAAATGGTTTTGTAAAAAATTTCTCTTTCTCCACTTCCTCCCCATCCTTTTCTTAAAAATTTATCTTTATTGTTGAAAGTATTGCAGATGTTCCCCTGCCTTTTTTTCCCATTGACCCCCTTCACCCCACACAGGCCTTCACCACAGTATTGTCTGTGTCCCATGGGCTATAAATAAATGCATGTAAATTCCCTGGTTAATCTCTCCCTAATCCCCACCCCCACCTTCCCTCTGAGATTCATCAGTCTGTTCAATATTTCTATGTCTCTGGATCTATTTTGTTCATCAGTTTATTCATTAGATTCCACATATGAGTGAGATCATGTGATATTTATCTTTCTCTGACTGATTTATTTCGCTTAGCATAATACTCTCCAGGTCCCTCCATGCTGTCTCAAAGGATAAGAGATGCTCCTTTTTCACAGCTGCATAGTATTCCATGGTGTACTAGTAAATGTACCACAGCTTTTTTTATCTACTTGTCTACTGATGGGCCTGCAGATATATATATATATATATCTATAATAATAAAAGCTTAATATGCTAATTAGACCGGATGTCCTTCTGGACGTCCTTCCTTCTGGACAAAGCTGCAGCAGGCGGGAGCTGAGGCAGAGGTGGCAGAGGCCCCAGCTGCAGTGGTGGCGAGCAGTGGGCAGGGGCATATACGTACATATGTATGTATATTTTTTCCCCTCTATCTAACATGTTTTTTTGTTCTACTTTTAAGATTTTCTCTTCATGTATGGTTTTCAATAATTTGATGTGTTGTGGTGTTCTTCCTGTTTCTTTTTCTTGGGGTTCTCTGGGTTTATAGTTTTTAAAAAAATATAAATTTTATTGATTTTTTACAGAGAGGAAGAGAGAGGAATAGAGAGTTAGAAACATCGATGAGAGGGGAAACATCGATCAGCTGCCTCCTGCACACCCCCTACTGGGAATGTGCCCGCAACCAAGGTACATGCACTTGACCAGAATTGAACCTGGGACCCTTCAGTCTGCAGGCCGACGCTCTATCCGCTGAGCCAAACCATGGGTTTATAGTTTTAATCTATAGTCATGCACCATTTAACAATGGTTCTGAGATCTGCATCTTTAGGCGATTTTGTCTCTGCACACATCATAGAGTGCACTTATAAAAATGTAGGTGGTATGGTGTTATTTAAGAAACATCCAAACCTGTAGAGAATTAAAAAAAAAATCTAAACCAGTCTTAATCTAAACATTATTTGGCAACTATTTCCTCCTAACATGATAGAACTGAAAGGTAACATGTGCAATTTCCCATTTTAATGCTCCTATATTATATACACAGTATACATACACTTAAAATGTGAGAGACAGCCCAGTCTCTTACATACAGACAGCAGGTCATGAGTAGTTTGAGCTACCCATACATCTTGCATAGATATTGGGCAAAATAATCTGTGAATATTTTTTACATTTTTAACAAATACACATAAATATAAGAACATAAATGACAGTTGAGAATTTTATAAGAGTTTATTTGAGCCAAACTGATGACATATGCCAGGGAGCAAGATCTCAAATGCTCTGGACTCTCTGGAGAATAACAATTTTGCAGCTTCTTTTATGCATTTAAAATTAAGGAGGGAAATTAAGGAAGATTACATAGAGATGGGAGAAAGCAAGGCAGGAATTTGGATTATGGTATAGTTAACAATATTATATGCTCTCTTGAGGGTTGTTATTTCAAAGGTGTGTTAAACCTAGAAGTATGGAAATAAAGGCTTGCTTAAGACAAAGATAAACCTTTTACTAAAAAGTTATATGGCTGGGACATGATTACCCACCATGACCTGCCCTGTTTGAAATTTATGATTAGATTGCTCTGTGAGGTTATTTTCTATAGAACTTTTTTTTCCCCCATCCACAATGGTATGGCCTGTTGGTCTGTATGGGAGGAAAAATAATTTTATGTCTACTCTTCTAGGTTCTTGGCTGACACATCTTGTAATAAAAGACAGATTAGCAGGGAAAAAAAGTTTAATAACATGTATACCTCCTGTTGATATAAGAAACATTCAAACCTGTAGCGAAATTTTATGAGTTTATTTGAGCCAAACTGATGACAGTTGCTGGGAAGCAAGATTTCAAGTGTTCCTGAGAATGGCAGGTTACAGTTTCTTTCTTTCCTTTTTAATGCATTTTTATTGATTTCAGAGAGGAAGGGAGAGGGAGAGAGAGATAGAAACATCAATGATGAGAGAGAACCATTGATTGGCTGCCTCCTGCACGCTCCCTACCAGGGATCGAGCTGCAACCCAGGCATGTGCCCCTGATCAGAATCGAACCTGGGATCCTTCAGTCCACAGGCTGATGCTCTATCCACTGAGCCAAACCAGCTAGGGCCTACAGTTTCTTTTATGCATTTGGAATTAAGGAGGGAATGTAAGGAAGGTGGGAGACAGGATAATTATATGTTTTCTTGGGGGTAGTTATGCTTCTGGGGGTCTGAAAAGGGTATTACTCTGACATTTCAAAGGTGTATTAACCTAGATGTACAAGGACAATGGAAAGGCTTGTTTAAGGCAAAGATAAACCTTTTACTAAAGAAGTTATATGCCTGGGGCATGACTACCTACCATGACCTTCCCAATTAGGAATTTATGATCAGATCACCCTGTGAGGTTACTTGCAGTCATTGGACTTGTCAGATTTATTACAGTATCTATTTTTCATCCATGCTCCTCCATTATAATCTTACTAGTGGCCTGGTGCATGGATTTGTGCATATTGAAAGGAAATTAATTAGAAGGTGGCTGGCGGAGCGGGACTGGGTGAGATGGGCTGGACACACCCTGGGGCCAACCCCCGAGGTCCCTCCCCAGCCGGCCGCATCTGGGGCGCTGCTGCGGTTCGAAGGGTGTCTGTGGTCACTGCAGCTCGGCAGTAAACCAGATTCTGGCCGACAGTGCCTCAGCAACAACATAACCCATGGCTGAATGTGGAATCACGCACCCTATGAGGAATTGGGTTCCCTCCTCTCTGGTTCCGGGGTGCGTCACTGCAGCTCAGCATCTTCTGCATTGAGAGTCTTCCCCCTGCTGGTCAGTGTGGGTCATGCCTATCGGATGGTCGGACAGTCGACGGTTGTTTAGCCTTTTATGTATGTAGATGGAATCACTGCAGTCTGTTGTTGAAAGTGGTTATGTAGCACATGACTGTAATTTAAAAGTTTTGACCATTATTTTCTCAAGTATTTTATCCTTTTCTTCTCTCATCCCTTTTGGCACCAATTACTATGTTATGCTGCTTAAGATTGTCTGATAGCTCAGTGTTGCTCTGTTAAAATTTTCCAGTCTTTTTTCCTCTCCATATTTGTCATTTTGGATAGTTTCTATTGCTCTCTTTAATTCCATTAATCATTGTTTGTGCAGTGTCTAAATTATTGTTAATCCAATCTAGTGTACTTTCATTTTAGCTATATATTTTTTCTAGAAATTCCATTTTTTAAATATTTCTAATTTTCACTCTTGTGCTTTCTTTTATCTTTAACACATAGAATATATTTGAATTGTTTTTTTTCATATCTTTGGTTACTACTTTCATTATTTATAACTTCTGTGTTTTTATATTTATTGATTTTTTTCTTCATATTTTCTTGCTACTTTGTATGCTTGGTAATTTTTTATTGGATGTCAGACATTTTGAATTTTACATTGTTGGATGCTGGATATTTTGATATTAAAAAAATTTTTTTGTGTGTGGGGGGATGAAATTAAATTCCTTGGAGTCAGTTTGATTTTTAAACTTTGTAAGGGTGATCAAAAACAGTCTTTTTTCTATGGCTAATTTGGCTTCTCTGTTGAAGCAATACCTTTCTGAGGCAGTACCATTTGACATCCATACCCTTCGTGCTCCATGCCTTGTGTATAATGAGGTCTTTTTAGTTTGGGTGCCCAGAACATGAACTATTTCTGATCCTATGTAAACTGTGGTGATTTTTTCACTTACTCCTTCCTGGTCATTCTTTTTTTTTGCCTTGGTAATTTTTTTCACATATGGCAGGTCATTACCCAGAGTTGTCAGGTGCCTCCTCTGCAGATCTCTGGATCTCCTGCTTTTTGTGTAGCTCCACCTCTTCTGTACTCTGTTCTGTAACTTCTAGTTGCTTTGGCCTCTCCTAATTCTGAACTCTGCCTCCTCAATTCAGCAAGACTGCTGAGTTCTATTTGGGTTTCCCGTCCTGTACTAAAGCTTGAAAGCTCTTTCCAGGTAGTGAGAGAGGGCATCACAGGGCTCACCGTCTTTGTTTTTCCTTCCTCAGGGATCAATGTCCTGCGCTTTCTGTCTTCCTATGCCTGGAACCATTGTTTCACATATACTGGTTCTCTTTTAAGCTATTTAAGGTAGGAGAGTTAATCTAATTTCTCTTATTTCATCATGACTGGATGCTAAAATTTGTGATATGATTTTAAGTTTCCCAGAATGTCTCACTGTCCTCAAATATCTTTTTTACTGCCTTCCAAGGTGCTTATAATCCCACCATTAAATAATCATTAATTTGAGTCTTTTGGCATTTGAATATCCTATTGAGATGCAAAAGTGCTCCATAGGAAAGGAAGCATAATAGTACAAGTTCACTAAATACTTATGAGACATCTGAAAGCATAGAAATATTATAGAAGTAGAACTCTGGATATCTGGTTTCATTCTGAGATCTACTACAAGTTTATGTGAACCCTGGCCAAGTTATTTGACATGTATGGGCCCAGTTTTATCATTTGTGAAATGTAAAGGAGGAGGAGGAGTAAATGATTAGTTGTATTCTGGCTGAGGGCAGTAGGTCCATGTCTTACTCCTTAAAGAACTTAAATATAGTTAGAGAAACAACTAAATTTCATTAATACTTCAGCAAATCATAAAGGACAATATAGTAGAATGTTACCCATTCTAAGTGCTCTGAGAGTTCAGATATGTTAACATAATAGATAAAGTTTTGTGCAAAGATGGAAATCAGCCTGGCCGGTGTGGCTCAGTGGTTGAGCATTGACCTATGGATTCCCGGTTAGGGCACATGCCCCGGTTGGGGGCTTGATCCCCAGTGTGGGCATGCAGAAGGCAGCTTCTCTTATCATTGATATTTCTATCTCTATCTCCCTCTCCCTTATTTTCTGAAATTAAAAAATATATATTAAAAAATATGGAAATCAAGGTGTTCCTTGAAGGATTAGTATTTTGGGATAAAACAAAGGGACAAAAGTAAGGGGAATAAGATGTTCACGTTTGTTAGAAAATTGTCATTGTTTAATGAGAGTTTAGTTTGCTGATAGTGGATCAATTTGAAGTTGTTATCTATAAAAATGGAAGTAATTGTTCTTTTTCCAATATCAATAAGAAATAATATTTCAGTAGTGGTTATAACTCTTGTGATTATTTGAGATGGTTATAATATAATTTTTTTCAGATTTTTGAAGTTTGCAGATATTCCTAGTGTTTTTAATTTTTTTAAACAAATCCCATATCTAATATGTACCCCAAATAAAATTTAGTAAGGTTTTTCATTATTACTTATCCCCTCGACTTCTCCTGTGTCCTCTACCATGGTTAATGGCATCACTTTCTACCTTGTGTCTTAAGGAAAGCTGTGTATTATTTTTTATTCTTTTCTGAGTCTAATCTCACATATTTATTTGGCTATCAGGTATAGCCATATTTAACTCTGGAATACTCTTTCTTGCTACAGCTGTATTGTCAACCCATCTTACCTCTCTCCTGGACCATTAGTGATATATTAATGGGTCTCTCTGCTTCCCAGCTCTCTTAACATATTCCTCATACTGCTATTAGTCTCATGTATAGTTTTCAGTAGATCACTTCTCTGGATACAGAGCCTCTGACATCTCTTCAGAGCCTGGAAATAAACTTCAAACCATAAAGGCACTCATTTGTTTGTTCCCAGCTTGTTTCTCCAAGTTTCTTGCCACCCTACTATACTCTAGTCTTAGTATTCTAATTATGGTATGTGGAAAAGGGAATATTTCAAACAGGAAGCAAAATTAGCAAAGGCGTGAAAATATATAATGTACTTGGAGTCTCCATCAGATAGACTTCTACTTATCCTTCAATAAAGATTTGGTTATGAACTCAACCCCCTTTTTTACACACTTCTGACTTTATCTCTTTTCCCCAAGTATGCAGATTATAAGTGCTTATTACATTGTTTTAGAATTATTTCTGTTCTTATTTATTGTTATTACAGGCTGTGAGCTCCATAAGGGTAGGGACCAATATTTATTAATCTTCGAATTCCTAGTGTTCAATATAGTGTGTTGAGCACATTGTAGGAGCTGATGTGTTTGTTTGAATTATTACCAGCATATAACTAACACTCCCTTGAAAGCCTGGTCCTTTCTAGAACTAATTCTGTGGGTCCCCTGAGGCTGCCACTAGGAGGCTCCAAAGCCATCCACATAAGGAAATTTGGTTTGCTTCCAAGTTAAGCAAGAAAATGATGATGCTGGACTAGTCCTTATTAAAAGTTCAGATGTCTAAACTTTTGTTTTAATTTCTTTAGAACTCTGTTTTGTTTTTGGCTGATTTTGATATTTAGTATTACATATCTTTGTATTACACATTATCCTTTGGAGAACTGATAGTATACTTAAATGATATATACATTCTAGTCCTAGCCAGTCTACAGAGAGTTGGGGGAAAACCAACTCTCAAAGCTTTTAGTTTTTCAGGCACAGAATGAACTTCAGTGCGACTGACTCTAATCCAGTGCTTAAGTATTTTTTTTCTTATTCATCAAAAAGCATGAATTAAGTGTAATTGTTGGCTTCCTGTTCTTGCCTATTATTTAGTTAGCTCCAAAAGATTTGAATACATCAGATTCTAATGGAAATTGCCATCTGAAATTATTGCTGCACAAAGACCAAATATGTCAGGCTATCGGCTCTAATTGGCATTCATGATTGCTGCTCTAGTAAAGTAAATTCTGAACCATTTCTTACAAGGTTGCCTCTTTAGGAGCCACTTGATAATGGGATGATCCTAGAGTTTCTGAGTGGTTTTTACTATTTAGATGTGAGGAGGGAGAGAGGAGCCCATTGGTGCAGATCTACCTTTTTTCTTTATGTATCTCTGTCTTCTCTTTCCATAATCTGAATTCTGTCTGTTCTTCATGCCGAGTTCATCTTCTATGAGGATTTCTCCAGGATGTAGCATTATCTCTCTTTTTTCTTCTGAATTAAGCCGAAGTAAATTTTGGAGTTGGAAGATGTTTAGTTAATGTAGTCTGGTCTTTTACCAGTGTGTGAAAAATGGCACCAAATGTGGGTAAAAATGGCCCAGAGACACTTAGTAAACCAGCAAATATCTTGTTTTGGCCAAGGTTGGTAATGTAATAGTTCTTGTCTCATCCTAAGAACTAATGCTTTACTTCATGCTATGTGTATCTCTACTAAGAGCTACTTATGATTACACAGTCCTTCCATGAGGTAAATTATTTAGCACTTTTATGAAGAATCAATCAGTGCAAAAATGTATTTGTGGATAGAATTTCAGCAATTGCAGATAAAATAAAAGAAGTAGTTATGATACATTCTGCTACTTTGTATAAATTAGATCCAATTCTGCAGGAACTCTCACTTGAAAATAGACTTCAAGTTGGTTATGAGTCATGGTGTACAGATGAAAAATCAGGGCTGTGGTCAATACTGTAAGGACAGCCTTAGAAATATTTAGCTGAAGAATGATTTATGCTGAGTTATTGTGGGAAGTCTTTGCTTCTGGTTTCAGCCTCCTACTCAATTGTATTGCTTGTTTTCATGAACATTCTTGTGATGGAACAATGGTGTCTTCATCTGGGAATGATGTAAAAGTAGAGAAATCCTGCAGACCTCAGAGGAGGGAACTGGAACAGAGACTTGAATATTCATGGACATCTGCCAAGTATCCATATATATTTGCATACATTTAGTAAAAATGGATAAAGATACTTGCAGAGGCACATTCTGCCAGGGTGTCACTTATTCTGCTGGGTGATGTGGGAAGAGCACCAACAGTTAGGAGGCCAGGGTTATAATCTTTGTTTGGTACAAAACACCACACAAACAGAATGCTGAGCAAATCACTTTATCCCTGTCTCTAGTTTCCTTATCTGTGAAATTTGAGGGTATACTACTCTTTACTCATTCCTCTAGAGCAGGAGTCGGCAGAGTATATAGCCTGCAAGGCAAATCTCTCCACCACCTGTTTTTATAAAGTTTTATTGGAACACAGCCGTGCCCATTTATTTATGTATTGTCTTTGGCTGCTTTTGCATTACAACAGCAGAGTTGAGTAGTTGCATCAGAGGCTGTATGCACAAAACTAAAATATTTACCGTCTGATTCTTTATAGAAAGAGTCTGCAACCCATGCTCTAGAGAACATTTTTTAAAATTGGGGGAGGGGTTCATAAACATTGACATTAGGGATGGCACTGATCTCTGGTTGATTGGGGCCAAGAATGTCAAATGTCCTGCAGGGAAGGACATAATGAATAACTCTTTTACCTGAAATTCCAGTAACTCCCTCCTAGGGATTCCTTCCTTATTTTTGATTCTAAGGAGATCCATTTTTGAAAGCTATATCAATTCTTTAGAATAGGCAACAATTTCCCAAGTTAAATGAGTTAGGACTTTTTAAAATGTTTTTTTTTAATTGATTTTTAGAGAGAGGAAGGGAGAGGAGTAGAGAGATAGAAACATCACTGAGAGAGAAACTCCATAATTGGCTGCTTCCTGCATGCCCCCTACTGGGGTTTGAGTCCTCAATCTGGGCATGTGCCCTGACAAGAAATCAAACTGTGAACTCTTGGTTCATGGGTCAGTGCTAAACTACTGAGCCACATCAGCTGGCGAGTTAGAAATTTTTAACCACTCCCGATATTCTGAAAAAGAGTATCCATCAAGATATCTACCCAGAATCTAAATTAATTATTATGCTTATGGTGAAATGTTAGAAGCATTACTTTTAAAGTCAAGAAGAAGCCAATAATGCCCTCAGCTCACCTTTGTACTAGAGATACTAGTGGGCACAATACTATCAAGAATTGTGAAGGGTCTGAGGTTTTACCCTACATGCAAACTAACAAGGTAGCCTGCCAGAGTTGCATGGATGCTGGCAGAAGATATGAGACTCCTGTGTCAGATACAAAACAGTTTATTTTTCACAGCAATATCTGTGGCTAGAGTATTAACACATGTTTTTAACTGTTTTGCTGAGTCTCAGTTCTCACAGGACAATAGGAAGAATGCTAAGTGATACTTGCATGTGCAATGGGTTGTATGACAGGAGGGGAACCCTGAGATTAGGGAACCCTGAATCTTTTATAATGAGAAATAAACAGGCCTATCCTGTATTCTAGAGAAAATGCTGTATTTATTATATAGGATACTAAGCATGCCTACTCTTTGCTCTGGAGGGAGGTACTATCTCTATCTTCTAAGACTGTTTAATATAGAAACATCTTTGAAAAGGTAATCTAGAAAAAGGCAGCCATTGTCTCTGATTGTAAGACAGTTAAAAATGCAAGAGTCCTATGTATTCCAACAAATAAGAAAAGTAAATAAAATATGTAAGAATTAAGAAGGAAGAAACACATTTTTTAAAAAGAATAATTTTGATTTTTAGTGAGAGAGGAACATCTATGTGAGAAACATCTATGTGATAGCACAGCATCGATCGACTGCCTCCTGCATGCCCCCTACCAGGGATCAAGCCCACAACCCGGGCATGTGCCCTGATCAGGAATTGAACCGGTAACCTTTCTGTGCATTGGAAAATGCCCAGCCAACTGAGCCACACTAGCCAAGGCAATAAATTTGTTTTTATTAGCAGATGTATAATTGGTTACATAATGAATTCATAAACATCTAGTACAAAATGGTTCAAAATAATAAGAGAGTTTGCCAAGATTGCTAAAGTCAAGCTATATATAGCAAAACCAGACTCATTTTTTACAAACTATGGACAACTTAGAACATATTATTAAAAATTATACCAGCAAAAACCATAGTATCTTTGAATAAATCTAAGAAATATACCAAATTTTAATAGAAGACACTATAAAACTTTATTGAAAAACATTAAAGAAGACCTACATAGAAATGCATAATGTCATAAAAAGGAAGATTAAATATCTTGAAATTGTCTCCAAATTAATGTATAAATTCAGTGCAGTTAAAACTCCTATAAGCTCTCTCTCTGTGTGTGTCTGACTTACTTAACAAGCTGATTATAAAATGTTATAAAAGGATAAAGCTGACAGAGAGTACATGGATGGGTACATGAGAGCTGTGGATGGGTATTCTTTGTACATTTCTCTGTTTGAAAGATTATATAATGAAAACAAAGTAAAAATGAAGGTTTTTTTTTTTTTTTCTAAAAGTGATATGCTGCATGTCTTGGAGATCCCTGAGTCTGGAGTTGTGGATGCTGGCTTGCACTGTTTTAATTACCCAGATAAGAGGTATATAGTATTAACTGGAATTGTAAAGAAGGGTGTAATTCTAAGAGACATTTTAAAGCCAAAGTGGATAAATTTGGTGACTTAAAGGGAAAGGAAGAGAGAGAGGAGTAAAAGATTACACAGGTCAGAAACTAGAAGATTAGGGAAATGACATGGTTGATTAAGTCAGGAAAATTAAAGGGCAAGCCAATTGGAGGGAGGAGAAAGTAGATTATGAGTACTTTGGTTGGGAGTGATAAGTTCTCATCACAGAGGTCTTCTAGCATCTGTGAATCTCTTTCAAAGGACTATTTTTTGCTTCCTCATATTTCTTTTCATGTGCTTATTAGCAATTTGTATATCTCCTTTTGGTGAAATGTCTATTCAGATATTTTATTCATTTTTAAATTGGGTTATTAGTCTTTTTATTAACTAATAAAAATTTTCTTTATATTTATATTGCATATATTATTTTCAAATATTTTCTGTGTCATCTTTTCATTTTCTAAATGATGTATCTGTTTGAATACAAGGCCTGTGCCTTTATTATATTGCCTCATATAATGTCAGAGAAAGCCTGTATTTGGCAGGCTTTGATGACTATATTAAAATCATTTTATTGTGACTGTGTCATCTAGTCTTAGCTTGAATATTTCTAGGAATAGGAAACTCACTCCATCCTCAAATAGCTCTTTTCCTTATATGACAGGTTCTGTTATCATTTTTTCATGTGGAACTGTAGAGTATGTTTTTTGGTTATTCCCATAATGTTTGACTTTTGAGATTTACATGGAGTAAGTCAGTTATCTCTTCTATATGAAAGCAAGTTTTCTTTGCCAAGCTTACCACTCTCAGTCTTTTATGTCTCTTTACAATAACAGTAGATGAAAAAATTGAGGCTTACAGAGGTACTTTCACTGTCACTTCTGCAACTAATAAGTAAACACCAAATCAGATTTTTTAAAAAATCTTTATTGTTGAGATTATTGCAGATGTCCCTCTTTTTCCCCCTGTAGCTCCCCTTCACCTGGTTCCCACCCCACCCCAGGCCCTCGCCACCATATTGTCTGTGTCCATAGGTAATGCACATATGCATATAAGATCTTTGTCTCATCTCTTCCCCCACCCCCTCAGACCCCCTTCCTTCTGAGAATAATCAGTCTGTTCCATTTCCATGCCCCTGATTCTATTTCATTCACCAATTTATTCTGTTCATCAGATTTTTTATTCATTTGATTTTTAGATTCAATTGTTGATAGATACGTATTTGTTGCTACTTTGTTGTTCACATTTTTTATCTTTACCTTTTTCTTCTTCTTCCTCTTCTTAAAGAATACCCTTCAGCATTTCATTTAATACTGGTTTGGTGGTGATGAACTCCTTTAGATTTTTCTTGTCTGTTAAGCTCTTTATCTGACCTTCAATTCTAAATGATAACTTTGCTCGGTAATCTTGTTTGTAGGTTTTTGCTATTCATCACTTTGAATATTTCTTGCCACTCTCTTCTGGCCTGCATAGTTTCTGTTGAGAAATCAGCTGACAGTTGTATGGGCACTCCATCGTAGGTAATTAACTGCTTTTCTCTTGCTGCTTTTAAGATTCTCTCTTTGTCTTTTGCCTTTGGCATTTTAATTATGATGTGTCTTGGTGTGGTCCTCTTTGGGTTCTTCTTGTTTGGGGTTCTCTGTGCTTCCTGGACTTGTAAGTCTATGTCTTTCGCCAGGTAGGGGAAGTTTTCTGTCATTATTTCTTCAAATAGGTTTTCAATGTCTTGGTCTCTCTCTTCTTCTGGCACCCCCATAATTCAGATGTTGGTATGCTTGAAGTTGTCCCAGAGGTTCCTTACACTATCTTCATATTTTTGGATTCTTTTTTCTTTTTGCTCTTTTGGTTGGGTATTTTTTGCTTTCTCATACTTCAAATCATTGATTTGATTCTTGGGATCCTCTAGTCTACTGTTGAATCCCTGTATATTATACTTTATTTCAATCAGTGTATGCTTAATTTCTGACTGGTCCTTTTTCATTTTTTGACATTCTCACTAAGATCCTTGAAAATCCCACTAAGTCCCTTGGAGATTTCTGGAAGATTCTTGAGTAACCTTATACCTGTGGTTTTGAACTCTATATCCAGTAGTTTGCTTCTTCCATTTCTTTCATTTTTTACATGTTTCTTTGTCTCCACATTTTGGCTGCGTCCCTGTGTTTGTTTCTATGTATTGGGTAGAGCTGCTATGTCTCCTTGAGTTGATAGAGTGGTCTTGTATAGTAAGTGTCCTAAAGGGCCCAGTGGCTCATCCTCCTCAATCACCTGAGGTGGACACTCTAGGTGCATCCCTTTGTGGGCTGTGTGCACAGTTTTGTTGTAGTTGAGCCTTGATTGCTGTTGGTGTCACTGGGAGGAATTGACCTCCAGGCCAATTGGCTGTGGAGACCAGCTGTGACTACAGTGGGAGAGCTGCTGTGCAGGAGACACCCTTATGGAGCAGGTCTTGCTTCAGTGGGGCTTTGGTGTTCACTGAGTCTTCCCCTTGAGTGTGTCACTTATGGATGTGAAGAGTTGTAATCTGGTATGGTCTCACACTGACCACCAGGTACACTGGCTCTTGGGTCTCCAGGAAGGTGTAAAGTCAGCCACTGCCTGGGGCCACCCAGCAGGAGCTACAGTGAGATCTTCAGATTCCTCTTCTTTGTATCAGGTTTGGAAGTGCCCAGATGAGGCCCAGCAGTGAAGAAAGGGAGGCTGGTGCTGGTACTGGGTCTTGGGCCTTTTATTGATAGGTTTGGTACTCCCTGACCCAGCTGCAGCTTGTTTGACAAGTTTTTAGCCTGAACAAGGACAGGCCATTCATATGTAAAAGCCATTGCTCACAGCTTGGGCGGGGTCTCAGGAAATCACCAGGGCTGAGCAAACAGAAATGGCTGCCAGTCAGCCCTGCAACTGGGGAGGTTCCAGCAGGGAAACAGTGAACCCTATGAGCACCTCTGTCTGGAAGAAAGCTGCCCCTAAGTTTCTGCTCAGATGCTAGACAGTCCAGTTTCTCCTCATATGTGTCTGGGTCCCCCAGAACTTTGCCTGGCACTGAGCTCAGAGGTAGCGGGAGCTTGTAAGTGCAGTTTGTGGTGCATGCCTTTTAAGAGGAGCAGCTGGGTCTCCAGCAGCCTGTGTGTCACTCATCCACAATCTGCACTGGTTTTTAAAAGCCCGTAGTTCTTACTGCCCGTAGGGACTTCTTTTCCCAGCTCTGGGACCCTGGGCTGGGCATCTGGTGTTGGCCTGGGACCCCTTGCTCCTCTGGCCAGCCTCCGCAGAGACAATCTCCCTCCCAATTAAAAAAGCGGCACAGATGGGTGCCAGACCAGCCCGTTCCACACCTTCGCACCTCCTACCAGTCTCAGTGTGCTTTCTTCTTTATTTCTCTAGTTGTAGGACTTCCATTCAGCCAGTTTTCTGGTGGTTCTGGATGATGGTTGTTCTGTATTTTAGTTGTAATTTTGATGTGGTTGTGGGAGGCAGTGAGTACAGGGGTTTGCCTATGCCACCATCTTGGTTCTCCCCCACAAATCAGAATTTGAACTGAAGTCTGCTTAACTCCAACTCTTTACTCTGCTTCCCTTTACTGGCATAGAATGCAGTGTGGCTATGTAATCTTTTGTATTCTGGATGTTCTGGTTCCATTAATTTAGTTTAAAATTTAATTAATTTTTTTTTGGTGGCAATATTATATTTGGCAGTATATCACTGGCTTATATGTTAAGCTTGTATTTAACTAAAATTTACAATTCTTAATAAGATCTTAAATATCTGAACTTCTGTCTAGTATGGCCTTTGCATATTATCTTATGTAATTAATTTTCAGTATAAATGCAGGACTTTGTGTTCATGTCCTTACCTACATGTTGGGGATCCCATCCTACATTTCTGTGTTGCCAAGATAATTTTGAATGTTGAGCCTATCATCTATGATACTTACTCTTCCTTCAGATATATGACCATGTGCATCTTTGATAAGTATTCTCGCTTTGTGTTTATCGAGTCTTTGATACACTGTTGAACAGATGAAGTATAGATAAAAATCCATAAAGAATATCTGTTTCCCCCCAAACATTGTCATAATGCACTTTTCTAAAGTCTAGGAAGTATGTTTGCCCATGCTCATTGTTTTCTTTTCTTAGTATTATTAATATTAAGATAATATGGTCACTTTCTTTCAAGGTTTTGGTTGAATGAACCAAATATCTTATTTGCTTAAAGAACCAAATATTTCTACGGGTACCATCAACACGGGCATTCTTTTTGTTTGTTTGTTTCAAAGCCATTGGTGTCAGCAGTGAGCACTGGCAGAGCAGCTTTTTTTTTTTTTTTTTTTTTAAAGCATTTTCTTCAAAATACTTTAGTTTGCTAGGTAAAACTTGAAAGTTTCTAGAGTTGTTATCCAAATTGCTATTGATAATATAATTTGTTTCTATGGTAATCAGCTGAATTATATTTTAACTTATAAAAGTAAAACAAATAACTTTAGGTCATGAAAGCTTCCTGGTAATTGTGACACATTCTAGAAGAATGTTAATTTTTGAGGAAGGCTATTTTCTGAAGAATACTTTTACTTTGAGTGTAAATCATACTGTATAAAAAGCAACCTATCACTAATGGAAAAATAACTGTGAAATAGAAAGATCTGAAAAGTTACTCTAGCCCTGCTCTTGCTTTCTTTAGTGACTCACAAAATACTTCTAAATTGAAAGGACAATTACTGAGTCAGAATGTATCCAGAGGTATATGAAAAAAATATCAGGAGAAATTCTGAGTAGCTTACCCACAGAATGGCAGCTCTAGTTTGAACTGAGTAGGCTGGCTGGGAGGTAAGCTTGAAAACAGGCCAAGAATCCTGAATACACATGCTGGAGCTATCACTTGGTCCTATGGCATGAGATAGAGGAAATGACCTTCATAGTCACTAGTATTCAGACAAAGTTGTATTATTTTTTTCCCATGGAGAGTGCTAAAAGGTGTTAAGAAAAGGCCCCATGAGGTAAATAAATACTAGAGGTGAGCTTAGAAGAGGAATGGAGGAGTGAGAATCTTAAGTGAGGTTAGAGAGAGAGAAGAAACAAAAACATCTTCCAAGAATTTGGAAATGACCAGAGAAACTTGCAGGATGTATCATGAAGTTGGAGACCCTCAGGTTTATTAATTTTGAATTTCTTAATTCCGATGAAAATAGTGGTAGTTTATAAATTGTAATTTTGGATAAAACAGGACTGTAATATGTGTATGACTTTTGTTTTATTCGTTTATTTATTTTTTAACTGTATTTTTATTGATTTCAGTGAGGAAGGGAGAGGGAAAGAGATAGAAACATCAGTGATGAGAGAGAATCATTGATTGGTTGCCTCCGGCACACCCCCTACTGGGGATCGAGCCTGCTACCCGGGCATGTACCCTTGACAGGAATCGAACCTGGGACCCTTCAGTCCTCAGGCCAACGCTCTATCCACTCAGCCAAGCTAGCCAGGGCTATTTGTTTATTTTTAATTTTTTGTCTTTCATTTGTGCTGCCTGTACCCCCACCCCCTTTTTTTTTTCTTTCTGTAGACATTGTTCGGAGTGATGTTGCCTTGGATAAACAGAAAGGCTGCAAGATTGCCCAGCACCCTGATGTTATGCTGGAGCTTCAGCGGGAGAAGGCAGCTCAGATGCATCTGGTTCTTCTAAAGGAGCAATTCTCCAATACTTACAGTAATCTCATATTAACAGGTAAGGCTATTGGAGCCGGCTGGAATCTTAGAGCACTGTAGATTGATGGCCTCCATCAGTTAGTAACTTGATGCTTGGGAGACACTAAAGTGGGATCCAGATGAGCCCACATCTGTCTGTCTTTACTCACTATATCCCTTTTTAAATTGTGATGACTCTTGTCTTCCTATAAAAAACATTTCTTGTAGTTTGCAGATGTATTTTGGCTTGAGGTTATGGGCGATTCAGCATGTGTGTTCTTAAAAGACAGAACCAATGAAAACCTAATGAAGCCTTATAAAAATATTACTTTTTAGATGTGTGCCAGTAGATTTGAGAGAATTACTAAATTTGGTGTCTAAGAAGCAGCTATTTTCCTTTTTCTGTGTATGTCCTTTCTATGAACCCAGTGAATATAAAGATGAAATGCAAAAGAGATAATGATGCACATGCAGAGCTGAGAATGTTCTGTTCGTGGTGGAGTTTGAAAATATCTGGGGAATTTGATTTTCTTTTTAAGAGCAAAGAGGCTATGAGACTGAGCGATACTCCCTTACATCCTTGGTTCTAGAGGGGAAGTGAATATGTGTGAGAGCTCAAAGGAAAAACAACTTTTTGCAGGGTTGCCTGCAAACTTTGCTGGTAAAGAGCATGAGAATTGCACGTCTTTGTCAAACTTTGGAAAATATTCTAATAGCAGGCCCTGCCCTGGTAGCTCAGTTGGTTAGAGTGTTGTCCCAATACACTAAGGTTGTGGGTTCAATCTCCAGTCAGGGCACATACAAGAATCAACCAATGAAAGCGTAAATAAATGAAACAATAATTGGTGTATCTCTATCTCTCTTTCTAAAAAATCAATAATAAAAAGTTTCTAATAACATTCACTAATGTGAGAATCATGAAGGACTTGAGACGAACTAATAAGAGCAGCTCAAGTTACCTTCATTTTCTTGAGGGCATGCAAGGCAGATAGATCTGCATTATGTTTATTCAAATAAAATTTAACAAATCAAAAGTGTATTTTCCCTTGTTTATTAATATTTAAAAAATAAAAAGATGGATTGGATTGTCTGACAGGCTCTGAACATCTCACACTTATTTTTGTAAAGTCTAAGTTAGGAAAATTTTAACTTTTTTTTTTTTTTTACAGGCTTCCTGGCATTTTACCAGGAATTGCTGAGTGGCAACCAAATTGTTTTGCTTTGTAAAAAGCACAAGTCTTTTGCAACTTTCCATTTTGTACCTGGTGGAAAACTCAATAGCATGAGATAAAAACCAGATTTAAATGTGGCTTTGGTGAGCAGAGAAGAGGATAATGGATTTCATAATATAGGCCCTGTTTTTTGCTCTTTGATAGGTCATTAAAGAAGGAAAACTTAAAAGTGATTTATAGCCAATGATGCATTTCCCTAAATTGGTTAGTGAAACTGTGTTTAGATGTTTGGGAAGATTTCTCTCTAGATTTATTCAGTCTACCTCAGATGTACAAATGTGCATGTATTTAATGTTTTTCAATTCTGTTATTGGACATGGAATATTTTTATTCTATCCTTATTTGAATATTTTAAGCACATATTGGAGAGGTCAGACCCCATGTTCTTTAATGTGGCATAGAAAGGACTTAGGGTAATTCTAACCCTAAACTGTGGATCCAGAATGTGGCTCAAAGGCATATTATCTTTGAACACACACAAGTGTTCTATTGAGTTCAATGGAATCTTTTCTAATTCTCAGTAACATAATCTTTTTCGATGTTTATTCACAGTTCAAACTGTTGGAATCAACATTGTCAACTTTTACCCTGACAACTTGCTTACTTTCCACTAAACAAACTTACCCTAGTGAAGAGCCTCTTTCCTGCTCTTACTTCTCCCAAGCTACTTCAAAGAGTCCTTAGGCATTTTCCACATTTTTCACCCAATGTCTGTGCAGAGGTGGTACCTTGCTACAGACAGAGCATTTGGTGTGCCCCGGTATGTTTACATGAAAGTTTAAAAGGTTTTGGTTCCAGGTGTTGGGAAGAGATGGAGTCATTTCAATTTAGCACCAATGGTAAAACTATTTTAGTGTCCTTTAAGTCTTTGATTTTACACAGAGTGGTTTTCTAATTGTTATGAAGTTTAATCCTTGATTTCTTGTATAAATTTTGAGAACATGGTCTCCAGACAGCTAAACATAATATTTAAACATAACTAAACTAACTTTTGTAAATATTTCCCTTTTTAGTGATGAATGTATATTGGTAAGGAGGGTGAGGTTGAAGGGGCAGAGACCTCTCAGATGAAGTGACTTTCTTTACCAACATGTTCAGAACACCTACTCTTGGAGCTCTGCTTGGTGATGTCTGCTTATTTTGTGTAACTCTGGCATAATGTTTGAGTATTTATGTGGGAACAGGATAAGGAAGCTGGGCCTCCAAAATCAGGAAGAGATAACTTTTTCATACCTCTGCCCTCCCCTCAATACCTCTCCCAGTTATTTAAAGAATTTCATGTATATGGGTAGCAGTGTGTCATAATTGTTTCCTGGTAAGTTAATGATATTTATTTTTAAATTGGAGAACTAAGATCACAGTATAAGAAAAATATTAATAAAGTGATTGAAATGTCACTATGGTAAGAAATTAATAAAGTTATTGAAATGTCAGATAAAAGCATGTTAAAAATATTGGTTGTTGCCCTCTGCATCACAAGCAAGCCCTCATTCTTAAATGTTTTGTCTTTATTTGGTATGACTAATAGCATTGAGGTGAGAGGCATGCTTTCATGTTCTTCATTTCAGCTCATGATTTCTCTTAAGCAGACACCCCTAAGATGAGGGTAAATGATATTTTAGTTTTGATGATATTTTGACCATTTAATAAAAGGAAACAACTCTACAGTTCTAGCAACTACCCAGTTAATGGAAACTAATAATAATTCTTTAATGCATACATCTTATTGAAGTATTCCTCATTATATCATAATTTTAGGAAGGTAGATATTTTTACATGATTCTAAGCATGTCTTAATATTTTAATGTAAATTATTTACATGGTATTGGAAATAATGTTAGCCTCATCTAAAATAGAGGGTTTAAAGTAAACCTTAAGGTTACAGGAAGGTGAAGGAGTACTTCCAAAAGAACATCTGTGATAGAAATATTTTAAATGGTGATGAGTCATATACTACACTTATTACACTAACTCACCAACACCTGATTGTGTACTCATCTTGTACTTCTTGAGTCTGAGAGTGTTAAATGTCACTCTTTAAAGAACAGGGATCATGTCTTTCATTTCTTTGTGCGCTCATGATTTTTTTTTTTATCCTCACCAGAGGACATGCTCATTGATTTTAGAGAGAGAGGAAGGGGGAGGAAGGGAGAGAAACATTGATGTGAGAGAAGCATCAGTTGGTTGCCTCCTGTATGCACCCTGACCAGGATTAAAACTGCAAAATTTCGGTGTATGAGATGATGTTCCAACCAACTGAGCCACACTGGCCAGGGCTCTCATGATTTTTTTTATTGTATGTGCATGCTCTCAAGATTCTTAATCTAATAATAATGCTCTATAAATTTGTTTAAAATGTTCTGCTGTCTACATAAAGGATGAATTCACTTGAAGACTCTTTTTAAGGGATAATTTTAACATCAATTAAATAGCTTTTATAGGTTTAGATTCAGTTATTTGTCTTCCCTCACCTCACCCCCCTTTTGAGGTGTAAATTGAACTTTTGTGGAGGATTCCTATACTATAATCAAATGAAAAACAGAAAATAAAAGTTGAAAGTCAGCCTTTAAGGGCAATACATTTTCTAGGATTTTGTTTAGGACATAAACCCCTGGAAGGCAAGGAATAACTAGACAGCCCAAACCATGGCCATTATAAACCATGGCGTTACTCAAGATGCACATAGTACCCCGTTGTGGTCCATTCTTCTAACTTCAATTAAGAAAAAGGGCTCAAATCAGTGGAGTGAAAACTGTTCTTTCAGTTCCCACAAACCATAATGCTCAAAGGACTATTTCCAGATCTTTTAAATTATTTACATTATATTCTACAGTATTGAATAGAACATAATTTTATTTAATCATTTTCTTATTAAGTTCCATTAACTTCTGTATATATTGACACATTTATTTCTGTGGAGTAGACATCTCAAAGTGGATGGCTGGATCAAAAGATATGTATTTTTAAATTTTATAAATTCAGGTTTATTGAGGTATAATTTACATGCCGAAAAAATAAATTCTGAAAAATGTATAGTCTATATAGTCATATAACCACAACCACCATCAAGATATACAAGATTCTGTCACTCTAAAAAGTTCTCTACCAAGCTGTAAAACATAGAAGGAACCTTTACCTTTTGCAACAGCATGGATGGACCTGGAGATTATTATGCAAAATGAAATAAGCCAGTCAGAGAAAGACGAATACCAGGTGATCTCACTTATGTATGGAATCTAATGAACAAAATAAACTGACGAACAAAATAGAAACAGAGGCATGAATACATAGAACAGACTGACAGCTGTCAGAGGGGTTAGGAGAGGGGGGACTGGATGAAAGAAGATGAAGGGATTAGGCAAAGGACATATATGCATAGCCCATAGACACAGACAGCAGTGTAGTGATGAGCAGAGGGAAGTGGAGGTGGGGGGATAGATGGAGGTGGGTAAAGGCAGGGGCAGAAATGGGGATATCTGTAACAGGGCCACCAATAAAAAGAAAAAGAAAAAGAAAAAAAGAAAAAAAGTTCTCTTATTTCCCTGTGCAGTTAATCTCCTTTTCCTACCTCCAGTCCTTAGGTGTGTGTGATCTGATCTCTGACCCTAAATGTAATGTACACAAGTAGTTGTGTGTGTATGATTTCTTTCACTTAGCATATTTTTTGAGATTCATTCATCTTATTGCATATATCAATCAGCATTTCATTCCTTTTCGTTGCTGAGTAATGTTTTATGTTATGAATATCCTACAATTTATTCATCTGTTGATAGACATTTGGTTTATTTCTAGTTTTAGTGATTATGAATAAACCCAGTGTAAATATTTGTTCTCAGATCTTCGGGTTGACATGGATTTTCATTTCTTTTGATTTTATGGTATCTTTTAACTTTATAAGAAACTATCAGACTATTTTCCAAAGTGACTGTACTATATCTTACATCCTACCAATAGTATGTGAGGAGTTCTAGTTCCTCCACATTCTTGTCAACAGTTAGTATCACCTGTCTTTTAAATTTTAGCTATTCTAGTGAATATGTAGTAGTATCTCATGGTTTTAATTTGCAATTTATCTTTTGACTAATGATATTGAGCATCTCTCTTTGTGTGATTATTTGTCATCTATAGATCTTTGGTGAAGTGTCTGTTCAAGCCTTTTACCCATTTTAAAAATATTAATGGGTTTTGTTTTCTTGCTATTGATTTTTGAGAGTTTGTATATATTTTGGGCTATAAGTTCTTTATTAGATATGTGATTTGCAAATACTTTTTCCTCTGTGACTTTTAAAAAAATTTCTAATAGTTTCTTATGAAAAGCAGAAACAATTTTGATGAAGTCCAATCTATTATTTTTTCTTTTATGATTTCCATTAAAAATTTTAGTGCATCTTGTCAGGTAATTTTCAGAAAAGTTCATAGCAATTCCTATTCCCACTAGCAGTGTACAATAGCCGTTATTTCCTAGCATTCACATTAGTACTGAGTATTAGTGCTCTTTTCAATCTTTTTCAGTATAACAAGTGAGAACTATTACCTCATTGTAATTTTCTGGCTATAACCAGAGTGACTATGTTTTCACATATTTGTTGGTGATTTGCATTTTCTGTTTTGTGAATTACCTACTCATATACTTTGCTTTAAAAAAAAGCAACACTTGGGTGTTGATCTGTTTCTTATCAGTTTGTAAGTACTCAGTGAATTAGGAATGTTAATCCTTTGTCATGTGTATTGCAAAACATTTTCCTCCCTGGATATCATTTTTTTTTTGGCTCTGTTTTTAATTAAGAGCTTTAATCTTTAACTATGACTGGAATTTATGTTTATATATAGTACCATGTAAGTATATAGCATTGTTTTCTTCCAAGTAACTAGCCAGCTTTGCATACACTGTTTTTAAATAAAACATTCTTTTGTCACTAAATTGAAACATCATATATGTTATATATTATGCTCTCACATATCTTTGTACCTATTTCTAAACTCTATTCTGTAATTTTTCTAGTCTTTATTTCTGTGCCAATGCTATACTGATTTGAAATCTGGTAAGGCTTATTAACCACTTCCTCATTTTTCTTTCCAAGGTTCCCATAACTGTTCTCATAATTATTTTTTGAAATGTATTTTTAATTTTTCCAGTTCAAGAAAATTCATTACTGAATTATAAATGTAATTGCAATAAATTTATATCCTAATTTGGGAAGGATTGATATTTTCTTTTTCTTTTTTATAGTTAAATTTAATATTGGCAGATTTTTTTTTTAATTTTTCAACTATTTAATACTTATTTACACACACATGTTAGCAACAGGTATCATTCTCACTTTATAAATGAAATGTTCAAGTCAGGATCCATCCAAAGGCCTCTTTCTTCCTCAGGGAAGTTTGCAGAGGATCCCAGGCCTTGATACTCTAACTCTTAGGACCTGTTAGGGAGGTTTTGGAAGTACAGGTAGGGAAGTGGAGATGCCAAAGGACCTACACTCAGACCAGAAGACAAAAGTACTTGGATATTTTAATGAACTCCCCTCCGTGTAGCTTCAAGCTACCAGGACACAGGCCCCACCAACACCCTTAATCTTCTCCTTGGCTCTTCTGCTGAAGAACTTGGCCTTCACAATGACAGGCTGCTTTGGGAGCTTTCCCTTCCCCAGAACTTTGTAGTAGCCCCATCGCACCACATCAATGATAGGAGCAACTCCAATCTTGCTTTTGGCAGCATTGACTCGTGTCTGCTCACTGACCAGGGTCCACAGTTTATCAAGGTTGACAGTAGGGCAGAAGCTCTGGTTCCTCTTAAAGTGATAATGCCTCATTCCAACTTTCCCAAAGTAACCTGGGTGATATTTGTCGAAGTTGATCCTGTGATGATGCAAGCCGCCAGCATTACTGCGGCCCCCGGGTGCTTCCTGTGCTTGCCGATGCGGCCGTGGCCATGGCTCACGTGGCCCCGAAGTTTCCGGGTCTTCCTCAGTCTGGATGGCATGTCGGTGGCCAAGTTGCAAGAGCTTGGCAGATTTTTTTAAAAAAAAAACTTTATTGTTGAGGTTATTACAGATGTTCTATGTCCATAGGTAATGCATATATGCATATAAGATCTTTGTTTAATCTCTTCCCACCCCTCACCTGCCTTCCCTCTGAGAATCGTCAGTCTGTTCCATTTCCATGCCCCTGATTCTATTTTATTCACCAGTTTATTCTGTTCATTAGATTTTTTATTCATTTATTTTTATTTTTAGATTCAATTGTTGATAGGTATGTACTTGTTGCCATTTTGTTTTTCATATTTTTGATCTTTTTCTTCTTCATCCTCTTTTTAAAGAATACCCTTCAACATTTCATATAATACTAGTTTGGTGTTGATGAACTACTTTACCTTTGTCTTGTCTGTGAAGCTCTTTATCTGACCTTCAATTTTAAGTGATAGCTTTGCTGGGTAGAGTAATCTTGGTTGAGGTTCTTAATATTCATCACTTTGAATATTCCTTGCTACTCCCTTCTGGCCTGCATAGTTTATGTTGAGAAATCAGCTGACAGTCATATGGGCATTTCCTTGTAGATAACTAATTGCTTTGCTCTAGCTGTTTTTAAGACTCTCTCTTTGTCTTTTGCCCTTGGCATTTTAATTATGATGTATCTTTGCGTGTCCTCTTTGGATTCCTCCTGTTTGGGGTTTTCTGTGTTTCCTGGACTTGTAAGTGTATTTCTTTCACCAGGCTCGGAAGTTTTCTGTCATTATTTCTTCAAATAGGTTTTCAATATCTTGCTCTCTCTCTTCTTCTCACACCCCCATAATGCAAATGTTGGTATGCTTGAAATTGTCCCAGAGGCTCCATAAACTATCCTCATATTTTTGGATTATTTTTTATTTTTGCTCTTCTGGTTAGGTGTTTTTTGCTTTCTCATAATTTTTTGATAAAGCGTTTTGAGTTCCTTGAAGACATGATTCTAACTAGAGGACTTTAAGTATTAGAGTTCTTCCTGATTACCCTAAAATGAAGCTCTGAGGTTGAGCAGAAAAGGAATCAGATGCTATTTTACATGTTTAAAATGAGACTAATGCTATAATCAACACAATGAAGTGTTTGTGTAAATGTCAGTGGCCATACACAAATGCACAGTCATGAGATTAAATAACACATGACTAGAAGTTCTCAATTTCTCCAGCTGCTTTATGGTTTTAAGTAGAATATACTCTGTTGCTTGTAAGTCCTCTTATGAACCATCATATGAGTGAAGAATTTTTTAAAAACTCAATTTCTTATAAGATTCAACAGACATAAAATTACATTTCAATAAATATGATCAGAAGAAAGGTAACATAGGAGAGAAGGATATAATTGCAAAAACATACATTTTATACATGAAAAGCATTGTATTGGCAATTACTATAAAGAGTCGTCAAAGGATGCTTTTTTAAAAAAGTGCTCATGTTCTGCGTCTCTCAGAATATACTTGGGAGCATTGATTGATTAATTACCAAGTTGATGTATGCTTTTTCTTTGTGAATCACCAAATGAACTTCCCCGTTTTCAGGAGTCTTTGTATTAGGAGACCTGGAAAAATGATGATTACTTGTTGCTTTTCACCTATGCTCTGTAAGATGATATAGGAAGGAGTCTTCTAAATTAATTTTAACTTTAGTTCTCTCTTGTTTTCTCACTATGAGAAGCATTTTCTCATCAGTTCCTTCATTTAGGATGATGGCATCACCTCAAAACATAATGGAATAAAAGCAATTTTTTTGGACAGTTAATTAAATACAGATAGCCCTCTCTGTAGTCTGGTTGAAGTTAATGGTGCATTTTAGAGTATTAGGACAGTAATCTTTCAAGATCCAGGTGGGTGTGGGAGAGGGTAGCTAGGCATTCCAAGAGCTATGCAAGGAAATCCATTGAGTGGGGGAGTCTTACTAATAATTAATTATGCAATCATCTTGTCAGAGGAGTATTAGTTTTTTATATTTTTAATATATCCTCAGAATAGAATGAGAATTTTCAATTCCTCTTAATTTCATTAGTTTATTATTCATTAGTTTATTTTCAGTGTATCTCAACATATTGCATGTAGTTCACATGTGTCCAGTTAAGTGGATTTAAAGTATTAGGTGCATTTTAGAGTATTACATATTGCATGTAGTTCACATGTGTCCAATTAAGTGGATTTAAAGAAATTTTTGAAAATAAACTGGATTAAATATAGTTTTAAAGTCAGCAAGGAACAACAAAAAATTGTAAGACCAGTGGTTTTCTTTCAGTATGAAATCTTTGTTGGACACATAATGTGGTAAAAATAATTTGACAAGAAGTTGTCCAAAAAAAGTCTCTGAATTACCAAAAAAAACTATTTTAAAATTTACATGTATTTTTAATAACATGTCTAATGGAACAGTGATATAATACCCAGACATTATTAATATTTTAAAAATAGGAACAAAAAAGGTTTTGAATCATAATCAAAATAAGACACACATTGAAATTATTGCTTACTTAATTTTTAGCTGATAATTAAAAATTTTTATTTTGATCTATGTTTTAGAATGTAACTAAAATATTACTGCAGCAAGAGCTGCATATGAAATACATATATTACATATATAGTTATATATTAATATATATGTATATAAAAAATTGGAGATCAATAACCTATGAAGTCCTTTGTTCCTCAGAGAAGTATAGGGTAGTAGATATGAACAGGGACTTTAGGATTAAACAGATACGGGTTTTGATCCTGTACTTAAACTGTACTAGTTTTGGGGGCCTTAGGCAAACTATTTAATTTCATTCCCATTTGTACAATAGGGAAAATAATGTCTTATGTGATTTGTGAGGATTAGATTAACTGTTTTGAAGTACTTAACACAGGGCCATACACTCAATGAATGTTAGTTATTGTTGTTGTTATAATTATTATCTTAACTAGAGGCCCAGTGCACGAAATTCATGCGGGGGGGGGGGGGGGGGGGCGCGGCAGGGAGGGAGCCCCTCAGTCCAGCCTACCTCCTCTCCAATCCGGGACCCCTCAGGGAATGTCCGACTGCCAGTTTGTGCCCTCACTTTTAACAGATGACAGCTCCATTGTTGTTTCTTTCTTTTCATGTTTAAACCCATTGGAATTAGAAGGTATTCAAAGTGTGTATACATTTTGGGGGGACACCCTGTATATCTCTAGTCACCGGTGAAAGGAACCAACGATGGATTTGGAATCCTCAGACTGGGAACCTCGCTCACTCCCCACATGTCTCCCCACTCCACTTTTCACCTTTGCGGGCAGCAGGAGAATCAATGTTTTCTCTCATTGACTCAGAAAAGCACGTCCTGTCACCAGCTGCCCGGCAGGAGTGCACTAGGCCCCAAGCGAGCGAGGCTCAGTCAGGGCAGCCTTAGCTCATGGGTGCCGGCACCCAAAGTGCACATTCCTCCTCTGCAGTTGCCCCGACTATCCCACCGTTTCACTGAGAGGACGGAACTCCTCACCTCCTCTGGGTTACCGATCTTGAACGCTGACCGAAGGCACCTCAGCAAGGGCCGCCTACACCCATCAGGTGTGTCTGTCACCACCTTCTCCCGCCTCAGCACCTGCATTAGCCCCATGGAGGTGATCTCGTCGCTGCACTGGACTCCGCAGGAACAGGGCATCACCACTCCACCCTCTCACTGTCATCTTACAGGTGCCCACCCCCAGCACCCACAACACCCAGACACTCTCCACAGAACGTGAGCATGCTGGAGGGGATGTGCGCACGTCCTGTGGGGGACATGGGCATTCTGGGGTTGATGGAAGTGCGGCGGAGGGG
>NW_005371709.1:1408098-1417479 GCF_000412655.1 Myotis brandtii
GGGGAACTTGTGCACACCATGGTCCAGGACTGTTGCAGGTGTGCGTGGGTGACAGTGCGCTGGGGGACATTTACACTCAAGGGAGGGAGGAGAAGATGTATGCACCGGAGGCCTGTGGCTGTGCAGATCTGTAAACCCCCGTGGCGCTGCCAGGAGGACGTCAATCTGGCCTGCCACGGCGGCTGTCTCTGTGATCGAGCAACTTCTGGGCCAGGAGGCGGGACTTGTGCAGCCACTCCTGGGCGCTGATGGCCTGCAGGCGCTACTTCAGCTCGGTCTGCAGGCTCTGCTTGGCACACTCATGGCTGCTGCTGCCACCATGTGGGGAGTACAGGCCGCTCTCCACTGGCTACCTCCCCCACCCAGAGGCTCTCCTCAGCCCACAGGCTCTCCATGTGTGCTGCCCACAGGCCCAGAGCGGCTGGGGCATGTGGAAGGTTTGGCTTCCTTCCTCACCGGGGTGATGAAGGAAGCCAAGGGTCCCACCCAAAGGAGGCCAAGCATACTGCCCGAAGGAAGCCAAGTGTCCTGGCGGGCTCCGTGGCCGCCACCAGAGGCAGGCCCTCGGCGGCCGGCTGGGGCATGCAGGAGGCTTGGCTTCCTTCGTCACCCCAGTGCCTGCTCTGGCTGGCTCTGTGGCTCCGGCCAGCACTGCCATTTTTGCAGCTATGGGCGCTGCCATCTTTGTGGTTATGGGTGCCGCCATCTCTGTCATGGAGTGATGGTTAATTTGCATATTACCCTTTTATTAGTATCCTATCTAATAATAGACAAACATGGTAATTAACCATACCTCTGCTACGCTTCCCATTGGCTAATCAGGGTGATATGCAAATTAACTGCCAACCAAGATGGCTGCCAGCAGCCACGCAGCTTGAAGCGAAAATGAGGCTTGGTTGCCCCGGTGATGGAGGAAGCCAAGGTTCCCCACCTGCCGCGGCCCAGCTCTGAGCTCCACATGCAACAATGTTGCAATTATAGAAGCTAAACAAACCCCAGATACCTGCTTTCAGGCAGCTGGCCTCGGAGCTGGAGCTGCAACAAAGTTTCAATTACAGAAGGTAAATAAATCCCAGAATAAAAAAAAAGAAAAAAAGGAGAGACTGGGAGCTTCAGTTGAGGCTTGGCCTGCCTGAAAACAGCCCTCAGCCCCTCATCCAGGCTGGCCAGGCACCCCAGTGGGGACCCCCACCCTGAAGGGAGTGCGGGCAGGCTGAAAACACCCATCAGCCCCTCATCCAGGCTGGCCAGGCAACCCAATGGGGACCTCCCACCCTAAAGGGGGTGTGGCCAGCCTGAAAACAGCCATCAGCCCCTCACCCAGGCTGGCCATGATGGCTGCCAGTACAGCGGTGGTGGTGGGAGCCTCTCCTGCCTCCTCAGCAGCGCTAAGGATGTCCGACTGCAGCTTAGGTCTGCTCCCCACTGGCAAGTGGACATCCCCCGATGGCTGCCGGGCTGCCAGAAGAATGTCTGATTGTCAGCTTAGGCCCAATCCCCTGGGGGGCAGGCCTCAGCCAGCAGATGGTCATCCCCAGAGGGGTCCCAGACTGCGAGAGGGCACAGGCCAGGCTGAGGGACCTTCCCCCCTCCCCCGAGTGCACAAATTTTTGTGCACCGGGCCTCTAGTAGATAATAAAGAGATTTTTCTTTAGAGAATGTTTCATAGATCAGTTCATGTCTCAGATACTACTATCACAATGCAAAGTGGAAAAGTGCTAAATAGATTTCAAAAGAAGCAAGTTCTTAAGTTTCATGATTATTGTCAGCACTAAAGTTTTCCCTACATGTTTTTTTGTGTGTGTATGTGTGTTTAAGGGTCTAGGCTTTGGAGTAAGTAGAGTTTATTATAGAGATTATAGGGGCAACTGGTACATGAACATCCTTGCTACACTTCTCTAGTCTCTGTTAGGGTTCTGAAGAAGAGAAATGCAACCATCCTACAATTTCTTTAGTCTTTGGCCTGTCTTTCCTTTGAATGTAATGGCTTCAGCAGTTATAGGTTACCTGCTCCTTTTTTTAGTATGAAGAAAATTTACAGTTATGCAGATAAAGATTTGTAATCTCACACATAATCAAGGTGAATGTGGAAGTGTGATAGATGTAGGAAGTGATAAATTGTACTATACAGCAAGGAAAAATAACATTTTGTTCACTTGGAATAGCCATTTGATTCTCCTGTGGCTTATGTTGTAAAATGTATTATTGTTACAGTGATTGATGATTAATGTATTAGGGAGAAATTTTCAGAGTTGAGAAACCTACATTTCAGCTTTGCATTTACTTTACATGCATCCTGGAGCAAGACTTACCTTCCTCAATTCATAAATTTGGAATTATAGATCTGCCTTTTGTCAGCACATTCTGAACACCTGTCTTGTGCTAGCACTGTGGTATTCACTAGGGATATGTAGATGATAAGACAGGATCTGATTCTTGCTCTCCCTGAAAATACTAGTATAGTCCAGTAAGAAGATAACACATGCAACCAATTATAGCTTACTGTGATTAGGGCTGTATTAGAGCGATAGGAGTCTGAGTTGGCCTTGGGGAATCGGCGGGGTCTTCATGAAGGAAGTGGTGCTAATGATCTCTAAGTTTGCTACTCTTACATTAAAATTCTTGTTAGCACTCATTTTAGAAATTAAGGACTATTTGGCAAAGAGATAGGCACAGGAGCAGTTTTCTTCAAATTGTTGGTAGCTTGTGATGCCTTCAAATAAAAAAAATAGTTTACTAGTAACATACCTTTATTTGTACAGTAGGACTAGAGATACTATATATTGGTACCTGCATATGTGATTTGGAATTAGAATTGTTGAGCACCTTGGAAAAGCTCAACTGTTATTTTCTTCTTATTCTTTTCCCTCATTTGTCTCTTTTGCTTGTGTGAGAATATACTTTAGGGCAGTGATGGTGAACCTTTTGAGCTCAGCGTGTCAGCATTTTGAAAAACCCTAACTTAACTCTGGTGCCATGTCACATATAGAAATTTTTTGATATTTGCAACCATAGTAAAACAAAGACTTATATTTTTGATATTTATTTTATATATTTAAATGCCATTTAACAAAGAAAAATCAACCAAAAAAATGAGTTCACATGTCACCTCTCACACGCGTGTCATAGGTTCACCATCACTGCTTTAGGGCCTCACCCTCTGCTTTCCCCCTTCAGTTTTTAATCCATAGTTATGGCTTGAACTGTCACATAGAGGTGGGTCCTAATTTTTGTGGGATACGTAGCTTACAACATTTTATTTTATCTTTAAAATAATGGATACAGGTCTTTAAGATGATGGGTACAAAATTATGAAATCAAAATTTTACACAAAAGTTTATATAGAAAGGCAAAAGACCCAGAATAGCCAACACAATACTGAGGAAAAACAAAACCAGAGGACTGACACTCCCTGACTTCAGACTTATTGTAATGATACAGTAATCAAGGTAATGAATGTGGTATTGGTGAAAGACTAGACAAATAGATAATGGGATAGAATAGATAGCTGAGAAACAGACCTAGACAAATATAGTCAACTGATCTTTGACAAAGGAGGAAAAATAATTCAATGGAGAAAAGTTAGTTTTTTCAACATACTGTGCTGGAACAACTGGACATCTACATACAGAAAAAATAAGACTCTAGAAACATATTTCGCCTTTCACAAAAATTAACTCAAAATGGCCCTGGCTGGTGTTGCCCAGTTGGTTGGGCATTGTCCTGTGCATTGAAAGGTTGTTGGTTTGATTTCCAGTCAGGGCATGTGCCCAGGTTGTGGGCTTGATAACTAGTAGAGAGCATGCAGGAGGCAGCCGATTGATGTTACACTCTCACATCAATGTTTCTCTCTCTCCCTTTCTCTATTTCTCTCTCTCTCTCAAAAATCAATAAAAGTTTTTAAAAAATGAATTCAAAATCAACCATAGACCTAAGATAAAACACTAAACTATAAAACTTCTAGAAGATTACATAGAAGAAAATCTAGGTGACCTCAGTTTGGTCATGAGTTTTTATTTATTTTTATTTTTATTTTTTTGGTGATGAGTTTTTAGATATAACACCAAAGCATACTCCATGAAAGAGAAAATGGAAAAGTTGGTCTTTATTAAAATTAAAAATTTCTGCTCTTTGAAAGACACTCTTAAGAGAATGACTAAGTAGGTCCAGAAATACTCTGAATTCTTAATTTAAAATAATATAAAATGATATTCTATGTTTGAGTTGTTAAAAAATTATCTTCCCTTTCTCTTCATATACACTGTGGTATGTATTTCAAAAGTAAAGTTGCTGATCATCTACATATTTATTAGAAAAGAGCAAAAAAGAAGAAAAAAGAGAAAAAAATATAAGTGTGGTGATTGCTAGAAAAAGGGAGCTTAGTGGGAAGTAGAGAAGGATATGGAGGATAAATGGTGATGGATGGAAACTGATTTGGGGTGGTGAACACACAATAGAATGTAAATATGATGTGTTGTGGAATTGTGCACCTGAAACCTGTACAATATTAACCAGTGTCATGTCAATCTACACTAATAAAAGAGAAAGATGGAAATTGACCATACCTTCATGACACCCACCGGCCAATCAGGAGTGAGTATGCAAATTAACTTAACAAAGATGGAGGGTTAATTTGCATATGCAGGCGCCGAGCTGCTGGGGATGGGGCAGGACGCTTGCATCATCACCATGGCGATGTCGCAGGCATTCCGCACCGCTCCATCCGCTCTGGGCCTCTGGGTAGTGTGGGAAGGCGGAAAGGTGGCTCCGGGCTGGAGCAAAGGCGGAAAGGCGGCTCTGCCAGGCATGAAGGTGGTGCCAGCAGCCAGGGGAAGGAAGGCCCATTCTTGCACGAATCCTTGTGCATTGGGCCTCTAGTAAATTCAATAAAAAGGAAAAACAAATTTGTTTTATGAAAGTGAAAATGATTAACCAAATAAAACACTTTTCCATATTAAATATAAATTTATAGCTGGGAGTGTTACTAGGAAGCAAATCCAACCCCACTACACTATAGGGTACTTGTTCAAGGTCACACAGTTGGCTAGGTGGGACTAAAATCCAGGCTTTGGATTCTTGAGTTCACTGTTCTTCCTACTACACTGTAAAATGTTTTCCCTCCTGGAAATGAAATAACTTCTGTTCAACTGAAAAATAATTATACAATTTAAAAATTCATATATATACTCCCGAAGTTCTATTAATGGGTTACCTTGTCTCATGCAGAGGTAGGCACTTGTAATATGGAGGTAATATGTCAGTGTTTTAGCACCAGATGAGCCTACCGTCTGTTGGTGTGATTGACAGACAGAGGCACCACCATAAGGAGGGTAAGTGCTCTACTCTCAGACATGGGGACCAGAGTATCTCCGCTGTGGGAATAAGGGAGTGCACATGTTACCTGAGTCTTGAAGGAAGAATATGAATTATAAAATGTGTGCGGTGAAGCAGTTTAATTTTGTTGAAAATGGAACATATCACTTGACCCTGTTATAGCCTGCAGAGACTTCCAAGTCCTTGTGGTAAAGGAGTCACTTAGAAGAGCATCCAATTTAAGAAACTACTTCAATCCAAGCAGATTAAGGCCGTAGGGACTTTTTAATTTTCTTTAGGTCTTTTATCTTTATTTTTGGTGGCTGAGTGGTAGTTGCTAATATGGTCTCTGTTTAGGGTAATGATTAGATTTTAGGTATAGGTAATGGAGAAAAGGGACATCCCTTTGTTATATACTTATATTTTTAATAGAATTCTAATTGGCTACCTATAATTAGCCATGAAATATTATCTTTAGAGAAATGTGAAGAAACAGATTTCTAAATATGAGGGGAAAACTGTTACTAAAGTAAACTATGATTTTTTTCTAAACAGTTTCTTCTTTTTCTCTTGTAGGTTGCCATAGATTACTTTCAGTATGTCTTCTCTTTTTAATTTATGCCTATTAGTTTGAAGTTATGAAATACCTGGTCAGTACTCTTCTGCTAATTTTTCTGAACACAATAAACTTTTAACAGACTCTCAAATCCTCTCAGCACAAGTCTGTTTTCCAGTTGCCTAGTTTTGTGTCTCTGTATTTCTTTGTTAAAGGTTGTTTCTGTTTTGTAGCTCAAAATAACAGTATCTTCTTTTAACTCTCCAGTAGCTCTGAACTATCTCTTAATGAGGAGACATGAAATGCCATTGTCAGCCTCAGCTACTTATAATTTCTTAATTTAGAGAGGAATATAGCCTGTTTTATTTTATAAGAGTTAGATCATCTATATTTTTATGTCTGGTTTGAAAAAGCAAAACAATTACGCTGCTAATGAGGTCTTCTGACAGTCCTATCTTGCTTCTCAGTGGAATATTAATACTTGCAGAAGATGAATGGGATGCCATCTTAAAAAGATGAGTCCAGCCCTAGCCAGTTTGGCTCAGTGGATAGAGTGTTAGCCTGCAGACTGAAAGGTCCTGGGTTCCATTTGGTCAAGGGCACATACCTCGGTTGCAGACTCCCAGCCCTCATGGGGGCAGGGGGAAGGGAATGGGTATTCAGGAGGCAAGCAATTGATGTGTCTCTCTCACATCAGTGTTTCTCTCTGTCTCTCCCTTCCCTTTCACTCTCTCTAAAACTCAATGGAAAAAATATTCTTGGGTGAGGATTAAAAAAAATTGACAAGTCCACAGAGATACTTCATTTTGTTCCCCTTTTTATTCCAAGAAAATCAAATCTGCTCAGTGTGTAAGTCTCTGGGAGATACACGTTGAGCGTTCATCCAGCAGTTCCTAATATATTGTTGGGATTTTGAGTAGTCTTTTATCAATTAATCACTTATTAAGTAAAAATAATTATATATAAGGCACAATGCCAGGAGCCATGGAGAAAAAGAAGTTGAATCTATGTTCTTATTTCCAGGGCTAAAACAAAGTCTTAAATACTGATCTAAGAATAAATGTTAATATAAAAGTCTCATTTAAAATTATAAAGTTAGCAGCCAATATGAAATTAAATTGTTACAATTTATTCATAGTGTTGGTGGAAGTAGAGGAAGGCATGGCTCTTGGGAAATTAGTTCATTTTCTAAATTAGCTGAGAAATGATAAAGGGCTAGAAACCAATGACAATTTAAAAAAAATCATAGATTCAGCATAGAAACTGAGCAGTATATGAAGGTATAATTAACCTTGCAGAACTAACCTTTAATTAAATACTAGAGGCCCGGTGCACAAAAATTTGTGCACTCAGGGGGGTCCCTCAGCCCGGCCTATGCTCTCTTGCAGTCTGGGACCCCTCGGAGGATGTCCACTTGCTGGTTTAGGCCCGCTCCCTGGGGGATCGGGCCCAAGCTGGCAGTCAGACACTCCTCTGGGCCCAAGCTGGCCAGCAGCCCTCGGGGGATGTCCACTTGCCAGCGGGGAGCAGGCCCAAGCTGTAGTCGGACATCCTTAGCGCTGCTGAGGAGGCAAAAGAGACTCCCACCACCACCGCTGTACTGGCAGCCATCGGCCTGGCTTGTGGCTGAGCAGAGCTCCCCCTGTGGGAGCGCACTGACCACCAGGGGGCAGCTCCTGCATTGAGCATCTGCCCCCTGGTGGTCAGTGTGTGTCATAGTGACCAGTCATTCCCAGTCGTTCTGCTGTTAGGATGGCTGTTTGCAGGCTGCCCAAACCCCCTTCAGGGTGGGGGTCCCCACTGCGGTGCCTGGCCAGCCTGGGTGAGGGGCTGATGGCTGTTTGCAGGCTGCCCAAACCCCCTTCAGGGTGGGGGTCCCCACTGCGGTGCCTGGCCAGCCTGGGTGAGGGGCTGATGGCTGTTTTCAGACTGACCAAGACCCCTGGCGACTGAAGCTCCCAGCCTTTTTTTGTTATTCACTCCAGCTCCATGGCCATGGTGACTGGAAGCAGGTATCTGGGGTTTATTTACCTTCTATAATTGAAACTTCGTTGCCTTGAGAAGAGGCAGCAGCTGCCAGGAAGCTTGGCTTCTTCCATCGCAATGGGCAAGCAAGCCTCCTGGTCGCTCCAGCTCTGTGGCCACAGCCTGCTGAAAGCAGGTATCTGGGGTTTATTTACCTTCTATAATTGAAACTTTGTTGCTTTTGAGGGGAGCTCAGAGCCGGTGGCAGGCTGGCTTCCTCCATCACTGGAGCAAGCAAGCCTCCTGCTCACTCCAGCTTCTTGGCTGCCGGCCGCCATCTTGGTTGGGTTAATTTGCATATAGTTGCTCTGATCGGCTGGTGGGCGTGGCTTAAGGCATAGCAAAAGTATGGTCAATTTTCATGTTTGTCTATTAGGTAAGATTGTGTTTCAAAAGATGCCTCAACTATCGTCAGACTAATGTCAGAAAAAAAGACATGAAACATGTTCTAGAAAAATTAATAAAGAGTAGTAAAATTCTTAAAACTTAGAGGAGTCATAAGCCAGCAGGACTAGTATTCTGATTTCAACTTCAAGAGTGGAATTTGGAAAACAATTTGTTTAAGCCTCAGTTTCCTGAGCTATAAATGTGGTTTATAATAGTATCTATTTAATAATGTTGATGTGAGGATTAAATAATATGTATGTTTAGGGCTTAGTTCAGTGCCCAGTTTATAGTAAGCTTCAAGTAAGTGACAAAAATTATAAATATTATATAACCAAAGTTTGGAAAAATAGTAGGGATTTAAAATATAATGAAATTATTTTTAAAAATTTAACTGGTTTTCTCATATAAAAATCAGAATAGCTCTTCTTATACTGGTTCATGAAAACCCTAGTACTACTAGTATTTTAGTCAGCTAGTATAGGTTTTAAAAAATGGTTAGTGAAATATTATTAATGTAATACCATTACCCTGTATGTAAATTACCCCCAAACACTATTAAAATCTACATCACTAATATGGTTATCATAAGTGGAGCTGATTCTAAGATTTTTTAATAGAGATTTCAGAATAGATTTTCTAAATGTTATAATTGGAGTGGTTGGCTATTTTAAGAACTTGTTAAGAACTAAGGTCTTCTACCAAGCTATATACCAGTACACCAGTTTATTTTGCATTCTTTAATGAAAAGGGTAATAAGGTGGAATTAAGAATAAAAGAGGTACATAAGAAGCACTCATCAGGTATTCAGTATATCATATTAAAAAAAATCATAATAACAGAGATTCAAGTTTTGTGAAAGGAAGAATAAAAACTTGAAATTCAATTTCAGCATATTTGCAAAATATATAGGCCTTCTTAAAATGAGGTGTATGTTTTTTTTAATTGTTTTATTGCTTAAAGTATTACAAAGAGTATTATATATGTCTCCTTTTTTTTTCTCCCCTTGACCTTCCCCTAGCCTCCCATACCCCCCAGTGTCTTGTGTCCATTGGTTATGCTTATATGCATGCATACAAGTCCTTCGGTTGATCTCTTACCCA
>NW_005371709.1:1418281-1422773 GCF_000412655.1 Myotis brandtii
TTTTTTAATTTTTTTATTGCTTAAAGTATTACAAAGGGTATTACATATGTGTCCTTTTTTTCCCCGCCCTTGACAATCCCCTGGCCTCCCCTACCCCCCAGTGTCTTATGTCCATTGGTTTTGCTTATATGCATGCATACAAGTCCTTCGGTTGATCTCTTACCCCCTTCCCTCCTGCCCCCCAACCCTCCCCAGCCTTCCCGCTGCAGTTTGACAATCTGTTTGAGGCAGCTCTGCCTCTGTATCTATTATTGTTCAAAAGTTTATAATGGTCTCTATTATCCATGAATGTGTGAGATCATGTGGTATTTTTCCTTCATTGACTGGCTTATTTCACTTAGCATAATGCTCTCCAGTTCCATCCATGCCGTTGCAAATGGTAAGAGTTCCTTCTTTTTTACAGCAGCATAGTATTCCATCGTGTAGATGTACCACACTTTTCTAATCCATTCATCTGCTGATGGGCACTTAGGCTGTTTCCAGATCTTAGCTATGGTAAATTGTGCTGCTATGAACATAGGGAGGTGTATGTTTTTGACTCACTTGTATTTTGTGATATAATTTAATGACAAAGGGTTAAAATTGGATTAAATTTGGAAATGGAAAATATGGACCTCCAAGAAAGACAGCCTCAGTGGGAGGAATAGGACCTCCAACAATAAGTTATAGCCATAGAAGACTCCACTCCTACCCCCACCCCTGACTGTTTCAGAGTCTTGAGAACTTCCTGAGAAGACAGTTATTTTTCCTATCTGCATTTTTGAAAAGCAGAAGCCTGGAGTTCAGTCCTAGTTCTTCCACTTACTTGGATTTTGATTTAGGACATGTCACTTAATTCCTGTGAACCCATTTTCTTATCTGTAAAATGAGGATAATGATATCTGTCTATCTATCTCATAACATTGTTTTCAAGATTAAATGTACATAGAAGTACTTTGCAAGTTATAAAACCAAAACCAGAGAATGCAGATTTCAACTCCTCACATACATAAGGGACACAATAAAGAAGCAGAATCAGGTTCGGAGGAAGCCGGAGCCGGACATGGCTGGGCCGGCGACATGGAACCGCTGTACCAGCAAACGCACAGGCAGGCCTACCAGACCCAGTATCACATGGGACGCTGGGTGACGGCAGACAGGCAGTCTGTGCACTTGGTAGAAAACGAAAACCAAGCAAGCATACCAGATATTCAGCCACTAGGAACGCCTGGAGATTTTGCCCAGCAAGGAGCCGCCCAACAAAGGACAGAATGCCAAACTTCGTGTCGCTGAGACGGCCCCCGTGAGGCCGAAGCGGTCCCCGAGAGGCTGGGACGGTCCCGGTGAGGCTGAGGCGGCCCCGGCGAGGTTGGGATGGCCCCGGTGGGGGTGGGACGGCCCCGGTGGGGTTGAGACGCCCCAGTGAGGTTGAAACGGGCCCTGGTGAGGTTGAAATGGGCCCAGTGAGGCTGAAACGGCCCCGGTGAGGCAGTAATGGCCCTGGTGAGGTTGAGAAGGCCCCGGTGAGGGTGAGACGGCCCTGGTGAGGTTGAATCGGCCCCTGTGAGGTTGAAACGGCCCCGGTGAGGTTGAATTGGCCCCGGTGAGGTTGCAGCGGTCCCAGTGAGGTTGCAACTGCCCTGGTGAGGTTGTAATGGCCCCTGTGAGGTCGAGACGGCCCCGGTGAGGCTGGGACAGCCCCGGTGAGGCTGAGACAACCCCGGTGAGGTTGAATCGGACCCAGTGAGGTCGAGACGGCCCCAATGAGGCTGAAATGGCCCTGGTGAGATCGAATTGGCCCTGGTGATGCTGAAATGGCCCTGGTGAGGCTGAAACGGCCCCGGTGAGGTTGAAATGGCCCATGTGAGGTTGAGACGGCCCCTGTGAGGCTGGGATGGCCCCTGTGAGGTGGGGATGGCGCCTGTGAGGCTGAGATGGCCCCTGTGAGACTGAGACGGCCCCTGGGAAGCTGAGAAAAATACCACATGAACTCATTTATGGATAATAAGTACCATTATAGACTGATGAACAAAAATGGATACAGAGGCAGAGCAGCATTGAGCAGAATGTCAAACTACAGTGGGAACCCTGGGGAGGGTTGGGGGGAGTAGGAGATCAACCGAAGGACTTATATGCATGCATATGAGAATAACTAATGGACACAAGACACTGGGGGGTGGGGGAAGCCGGGGGAATGTCAAGGGGGAGAAAAAAGGAGACATGTGTAATACTCTTTGTAATACTTTAAGAAATAAAATTAAAAAAAAAAAGAACTTATAATGATGCAGACACTGGAATAAATCCCAGCCCCAAACTGAGAAATGCTCAGATGTGGATTCAAACCAGCCTGGGAATCCAGTCATGCCAAGGACAGGGCCTTGCGTCCCATGTGTGGGTGGGAGTCCAGATTTGTGATTTGGGCTCGATTGGGAAGCCGGGGGGATTGCAAACTGCTTGAGAGCCGGGGGCTTTGTCTGCCTTGTCCCTCACCGTCTCTCCAGTGTTTGGAGCAGTGGCTGGAATCTACAAGGGGCACCCTCAGTAGAGGTTCCCGTGATGAAAGAATCAATGGGCAGATAAGTGTGCTGACCTCAGATTCAGTGGTTAAGCCAGCTCCTTTTCTTTCTTGGGCAAGGTATCTTGAACCTTCTGAGCTTTAGAATCCTCAACTATAAGGTGAGAAAAAAATAGTACCTGTCTCCTAGGTTTGTTCTGAGGTTTGCACAAGTGATGACATAAGCTCAGTGGTTGGCACAGAGTAAGTCCTGACCAATGGCAGGTACTGTCATTAGTAAGATTTGTATATTTCTTGTGGCAAATGAACAATAAAATCAGGATTTTAGAGCAATAAAACCCAAAATCCAAGGAGATCTGTGAATAAAAGAGAAACCACAACAGGGAAGCAAAATCCCAGTTTTCCTGACCAATTATTTTTAAAAGTGTCAGAAAAAAAAGGCCATTCTTAGTTGTCAAGAAATCTAAAATAGCAATTTTGAAATAAAGAAGGCAGTAATGTATTACAAAATCCAATGTATCTATTTCAAAAGACTCCAAATTAAGTGATCATAAAAAGATCTTTGAGAAATACTATAAAGGGAAGAAAGCAAGTCTTCTAATTAGGCATTGTGTGAATTATATCTCATTCAAATCCAAATTTAATATAAATGTATTCGCTTATAAGAAAAACCTAATGATGATTTAAAAGCATCCTATTCAGCTTTGACTTTAAAATGAAATACTTATCCCCATGCACAGATTTGATGTGATATGTCTAAGAGAACCTATGAATATTCATAGCCAGTATACGAACTCCTTGTCCACATCCATATAACACACTTCATGCCCAGGCTGAAAGATGCACCCTCTTCCCTCTGGAAAGAAAAATCATTAAAGCAGAGTTGAAAATGGAAAAGCCAACAATCCCTTACATAAAAGTTGCAGCATCCAGAGGGGCTGCCAGTCTAACAAATTGTTTGTTTAACTGGTTTGGGATGATGAGGTTGACAAGCCAACATGACGCTTAAAAAGGAAATCTGCCAAGGAGGCCGATATGCCTGGGGCTCCGGCTGCCTCCGGTGCCTCCATCAGGCAGGACGAAATTCTCAGAAGCCCCACGCGCTCTGCTGGAAGCAAAAGCACAATTCGCTGACCGGTGTCAGTCAGAGATCTTGCCTAACGCCTTCTCACTGCAGACAGTTCTGATCTTGGGACCTGGGAGGTTCTGTTCTACTTCATGCTGCATCTGGCTGCTCCATCTCTCCGAGGACCGCCAGGTGAAGACATCTCAAATGAGAGTTTGGGGTCTTGAGCAAGGATGCACACATTCACAGGTGTACTTCATTTTATTCACTAGCTGTGGTCCTCACAATAGCTCATGTGGCCCTGACTGGTGTGGTTCAGTTGCTTGAGCAATCTCCCATGCACCTAGCTCCTTGTCCATTCATATAACACACTTCATGCCAAAAAAAAAAAACACACAAAAAAAACAAAAAAAAACAAAACCATATATGAGGCAGGATTATAATACAGTATGTCCTTGGGTTACGTCGGAGATCCGTTCCTATGGTGCGATGTAATGCAATTTTCGCTGTAAGTCGGAACCCACCTACATAAGCACCTACGTCACTCACATGGAGCACATACACAGCAGTAATGAAGTGAAACAGTAAAAACAATTTAAAATGCCTGACCTTTACTTGTCCAATCTAATAATAGACAAACATGGTAATTAACCATACCTCCGCTATGCTTCCCATTGGCTAATCAGGGTGATATGCAATTTAACTGCCAACCAAGATGGCGGCCGGCAGCCACGCAGCTGAAGCGAAAATGAGGCTTGGTTGCTCCGGTGATGGAGGAAGCCAAGGTTCCCCGCCTGCCACGGCCCAGCTCTGAGCTCCACATGCAACAATGTTGCAATTATAGAAGCTAAACAAACCCCAGATACCTGCTTTCAGGCAGCTGGCCTCGGAGCTGGAGCTGCAACAAAGTTTCAATTACAGAAGGTAAATAA
>NW_005371709.1:1423886-1424984 GCF_000412655.1 Myotis brandtii
GGGGGGGGGGGCGGGTGTCCCTCAACCCGGCCTGCACCCTCTCCAATCTCGGACCCCTCGGGGGATGTCAGACTGCAGGTTTAGCCCGATCCCTGTGGGATCAGGCCTAAACTGGCAGTCAGACATCCCTCTCGCAATCCGGGACCGCTGGCTCCTAACCGCTCACCTGCCTGCCTGCCTGATCACCCCTAACCACTCTGCCTGCTGGCTTGATTGCCCCCAACTGCCTCCCCCCCAGCTGGCCTGTTTGCCCCCAACTGCCTCCCCCACCGGCCTACTCACCCCCAACTGCCCCCGCCTGCTGGCCTGATCACCCCCAACTGGCCCCCCACCCCACCGGCCTGCTCACCCCTAACAGCCTCTGCCTCAGCCTCACCACCATGGCTTTGTCTGGAAGGATGTCCGGTCTAATTAGCATATTACCCTTTTATTAGTGTAGATGAGAGATGGTGACGTAACCACGAAACGATGTACATTGAGTCCGACGTAACCCGAGGACTGCCTGTATAGGGATGTTCCTAGGTGTTAACTATATTGTGCTTAAGGAAATAGTTTACAAGGTTTATTATTGCAAAGTACTTATCACTATAAAAAGAAGTTTGTAAAGTGCACTGGGCCTCTAGTAAATAAATAATAAAAAGCATAACACACATATGTACATACGTTGAAATGGTGGAACATTTTTTAATAAATAAACTAGAGGCCCAGTGCACGGCATTCATGCACTGGGGGTAGGGTGGGGGGGTTGTTTCCTCAGCCCGGCCTGCACCCTCTTGCAGTCCGGGAGCCCTCAGGGGATATCCGCCTGCAGTCAGACATCCTTCTTGCAGTCCAGGACCCCTTGCTCCTTACTGCCTGCTTGCAGCGGAGGCAGGAGGGGCTCCCGCCACCGCTGCTGTGCTCGCCAGCCATGAGCCCGGCTTCTGGCTGAGTGGTGCTCCCCCAGGGGACAGCTCCTGCATTGAGCGTCTGCCCCCTGGTGGTCAGTGCACATCATAGTGACTGGTCGTTCGCCCTTAAGTTGATTTGCATATTAGAGCTTTATTATATAGGACTAGTGGCCTGGTGCATGAAATTCATGCCCGGGGGGGGGGGCGG
>NW_005371709.1:1425072-1467605 GCF_000412655.1 Myotis brandtii
GGACCGCTGGCTCCTAACCGCTCACCTGCCTGCCTGCCTGATCACCCCTAACCACTCTGCCTGCTGGCTTGATTGCCCCCAACTGCCTCCCCCCCAGCTGGCCTGTTTGCCCCCAACTGCCTCCCCCACCGGCCTACTCACCCCCAACTGCCCCCGCCTGCTGGCCTGATCACCCCCAACTGGCCCCCCACCCCACCGGCCTGCTCACCCCTAACAGCCTCTGCCTCAGCCTCACCACCATGGCTTTGTCTGGAAGGATGTCCGGTCTAATTAGCATATTACCCTTTTATTAGTGTAGATGAGAGATGGTGACGTAACCACGAAACGATGTACATTGAGTCCGACGTAACCCGAGGACTGCCTGTATAGGGATGTTCCTAGGTGTTAACTATATTGTGCTTAAGGAAATAGTTTACAAGGTTTATTATTGCAAAGTACTTATCACTATAAAAAGAAGTTTGTAAACTTGCAGCAAAATAAAATTTTTTGACCTCTTTTTGATTTTAATAGAGATAATTAGATTATGAGAAGTAAATGCTAGAGTTTGCTGCAAAAAGAAAGCTATAGAACTAATTGGAATGGATCAGTTATTTCTCAGATTTTTAAGAGAAACCTAAAAACATATAAGGCATGGAATTTTCTATTACCAGAATAACCAAATGCCTCTTAGAGTTGTAAAAGAGGCTTTGCTTATTAGCTTTGTAGAGATTGAGGAGATATAAAAATTTTTTAATGAAAATAAGAATGCCCCCTCCCCCCCCTCCCCCCCGTGGGAAATAAAAATTGTTTATGTCAGTTTCTACAATTTAGAGAAAACAAAATTCCCGGAAAATATTTGTGTCCCACAGTATGGATTGTCCCCAAATGCAAAAGTTTGATCAGTCAACTCAGAAGAGATAAACTAAATATTTTCCTCTGAACTTTCCATTAGCAATAGTAAACTGAATTATTTTCAAGGGTCAGTGGAGGTGCTGTATAGTGAGCACATTAGAATCATAGCTTGCCATCTTTAGAGTAATGGATTAGATGAGTCATGATATATATTGACCTGCTCATTAATGGTAAAAATAAAAATAGCTATATTTATTGAGCACTTATTATTTAGTAGGAATTATACATTTATTGGATATTTTGTTTACCATGTACCAAATTCTATGGGATGTTTTTAGGTATGGAATAGGGAGAGGGGGAAGGTTGCATGGTTAAGCAGGTTTGGGAAATACTGACTTAAAACCTTTCTTTTCACTGAAAAATTTATCACAGCCTTTAATATCCTGATATACTTATGAATTTCAATGAGGGGGATATAGAATGTGTATTTCCTTAACTTTATTGACCAGAAACTTTTTCCTCTCTACTTCCCTGCTTCCTCTGCTTGTCTTGAGACTGAGATGATCTGAAGAAATACTTCTGAAAACACCATCTTTTAAAAAGGATTTGTTTGGAAACCTCAGGATTTTTAGCATTTCAATTCAGGCATGTAACAAAATAAGAATAATTTTTTTTTTTAGTTAATTCAAAGAACCTTTGAAAGGAAAGCTCATAGAGAATTAAAAACCCATAGTGAGTTTTAAGTTAATGAACAAAGTGACATGTCCTTTATTAAAAGAGAACATGGTAAAAGGTCCCCCCCCCCCCAAAAAAAAAAAAGATATAGCAGAACTGCAACATCAAGAACATTTGAATTAGGGGACATAGTAATGACATTCATGCCCCATAAAAAGGTAAATTAATAGCAGCTGGGGCAGAAGAATATGCTGGCAGAGCTATCAAGAAACACCACAATAGGGATGGAGCACAGAATATCAAATGGAACATGTGTAGGGGAATTTGTGCCCTTTTTCTTTTTTAAATCAGAGCAATTCCACTATTTAAGGAAACAGAATTGGGCCAAAATCACAGCAAGTAGTAGCCATGACTTCAAAGAACTCTTATTTATCAATTGACAAAACTGAGTAGTCTAGAAATAATCATGGACTTAGAGTCTGAAGTCCTGGGTTCAGTTTTTGTTCTGCAGGTACCAGCTAAGTGGCTCTGGACAAATAACAAAATATTTTTTACCCTATTTTATAAGATTCAGGTTACAATGAGGTAGTGAATGTACTACATAGTTGGAGCTTAATAAACTTAGTTGTAGCTCTGACTCTTTGAGTACACAAACGAAGGTTAGTGTATTTTAGAACTTCTATTTCATTTTCTAATTTTGTGGATGCTTACAAGAAGCTGCTAAGGACTAATAGTTTGAAAGGAATACTTTTGTCACTGATAGAAATGATGGTCTGTAAATCACATCTCTAATGACTTATTAACACCAAAAGAAGAGAATATAAGTTTAAAAAAATCTCTAATTAAGGTAAAATCCAAGTGATTAAATTAAAAGATTATCTGGACTCAGGGAGATAATCCTTGGTAATGTGGAAGGTAGGCTTAGACAGATATGACTGGAGTGGGTTTTGAGAACTGATGGACTAAAGCAATAGTTCTCAAACTTAAGTAAGCATAAAAATTTTCTGGGGAACTTGTTAGAAAAAAATGCAGATTTATAGGTCACAACTCCATAGCTCTTGAGTGGAGACAGAAAAATCAATTTTTACCAATCAGCAACTCAGAAGTTTTTGATGCAGATAAATCTTTGATCACAATTTGAAAAAAATTGAACTTCAACCTATATAAAACTATAATAATAGTATTGGAATAAGATATATTAATAACATACAGATAAAAGAATGACTTAGAAAATTTATTAATATTTTTACACATTTTATCTGTTAAATTCTTTGAAAAATGTCTTATCCTACTTAACTATTTATTGGTTTATGTATTTCTCATGTAAGCATGTATACTTAAATTTTATTTAGCATTTATAGATATTTAAATTTATACTTGTGAAAGGAGAATATTTCTTTTTGAGACCTTTTTCTTTTTATTGAACATTTGTTGAGCATCTTCTGTATCCTCTAGGCATTATGGAGAATACAAAGGAGAGTATTCTAATACCGTAATGACTTACTGCTTTGGGGGTCTTGTTGCCGTAGAACTCCCAATGTTCCAGGTTCTTCTGGAGCAAGTTCCCTCATTCATTCAGAACATATTTATGGGAGATTCAGTATGTGCCAGGCACTGTTTTAATTGCTGTAGAATATAACAATGGTCATTTTAGAAAATATATGAGTAAAATGCATACTTTGCTAGATGGTGAAAAGTGCTATGGAGAAGACAAAAAGCAGAAAAGGGAGGTAGGATTGCTGGGATAGGTATTCCTTTTAAGTAGGATGTTGAGGGAAGAACTCACTGGGAAACAACATTTGAGGAAGACCTAAAGTAGTTGGGGAGCAAGTTATACAGGTAATAGGGGAAGAGTGTTCTATGGAGTATCATGGGCAAAGACCCAGAGCCATGAGCATGTCTGCTGTTCCTGAGACAGCCAGGAGCCCCGTGTGGCTGGAGAGGTGTGAGCAAGAGGAGTGTAATAGGGAGATGTGTTCAGAGAATTTATGAGAAGAAAGGTTTGGGAAGTATGTTATGGTAGGGTACAGATGATTTATGGTCTTTGGAATTTTTCAAGTTAGAATAATGCTCCTAAAATAACCAGAAAGTATCACAGCATTTTGAGTTGGGTTTCAGTAATCTGGTTAAGAATTACCACATAGATAATATAATTTTTGAGAGCAAGAAAATGTATTATTCTTAATTGAAAATCTGGTGCCTGCCAAGTAAACATTTACTAAATATTGAAATGAATGGTCAAAAATGGGACTGGGATTGAGATCTCCACATTCAGAATTTTTAGAAGAAATTATTTACAGGTCTATTTTGATAATAAATGTCAAAGTTCAATCAAGTTATGATAATCAGTTCTTCATGTGAACTGGTCCTCAGATGAATTCAGTGCCTACACAATCACGAAAACATCCCTTTTGGATATAAGATATATCTTTCCCTTAGTTATCTTTTAAACTGAAATAAATTGTGTGTATTTTAATTTTTTAAAATTATGCATTGCACCTATTCTACCAAATGACATGTTTATTATCAGTCAGGATTTGTGGTTTTTTTTTGTGTGTGTGTGTGTGTGTTTGGGTCTTAAGAATTATAAAGAAATGAGAGCTTAAGTCTGAGTTTCTAAATCTTATTGAACTTGATGGATGGGTTGCTACAGGGATCTAGGTAATTTAACTGAATTAGCAGTTTTGGGACAGTTTAGATAATAGGCCGTTTGTATTGTCTTAAGCCAATGGAAAGCCATTGGATTATATTAATGAGAGTATCATTTTTAGATTTGGAATTTAAAGAATCACTTTGCTACCTTTGTGGAAAATGGATAGTATTCTGGACAGGAGACCAGAACAATGAGACTATTGCAATTGTCTGGGGGAAAAATGAGCAGAGCTAAATATAATTGAGTTGATGAAGAAGGGAGAGACTCAAGAGTTATTAAGGAGGCAGAATTGACAGGTCTTGGTGACTGAATGTATCTATGTGTTTGTCTGGTCATGGCAAGGTTGGGCAGAGATCAGGTGCAGAATAATAAGTGAGTGTAGGATGAGTCCTGTGTTTCCAGGTAGTTCTAGATTGCTACTTTATCAATTTGTCTATACTTATATACAAGATCATAAGTGTTTAGAACTATTAGAGTTTATAGTTCAATTCAGTGAACAACAAATAAAAACAAAAAATACAACAATTTAGTGGCTAGACAGTCAAGTTGTTTTGGAATTGCATGCAGCTTTATTTATTTTTTTAATCTTAACAGCTGTTTCTTAAATTATAGGCATTAATTGAAATCTCAGTTTTATTTTCTCTTTAACTAGGAGATGTATCTGGAAATGAAAAATCTTGCTCTGGGCTGGTCAACAGGACAATAACAGACCAGGGAACATAAAGGATTTAAAATCTAGCTCTTTCTTTAGGTCAAAAAGCTTCACAGGATCCTACCCAGCTGTGAAGCTCTTCATTTGATCAAGGCCTTCATTTATCACTTCTGGAATTGTGTGCACATTTAAGAGAAAGGGGGCCAAATTAAATCAGTCTTAACAAAGAGAATTTCAGCAGTTGCATTAGGAATATGCAGAGGACCACAGTCTGCCCTCAGATGCACCCCCAGAATTTCCATTGACGTCAATACTTATTGCTTACACATATCTAAGGGCAGAATCTGGCCCTTGGAAATTAAATTAAATAATTCCCTGTGTGGAATGCCAGAAAGTATCACAGATCTGCTGAGAGGGACAAGCTACTAACCATGCAAGGGAATATTTTCTGTGGTAATGTCAATACTGATGGATTAAGATGTCCCAGGGATGCAAAATGGTTCTTCCCATTACTGTTTAAGTTTACAAACATCTATGATCTGCAAATGTGTTTTCAAGAGTACACATGATTTTTTCAAACAAGCAGGAGATGACTCTAGTGAAGTTTTAATACTTTGCCTGTTGTATACTTTTAAATGCAGTGGAATTAAAATTCTAAACCCTAACATTCCAAAATAACTTTCATTCTATAATTTTGGACTTGGAATAATACAATGAAAATCAAACATTCTCCAAAGCAGTTACATTTCATCCATTGGTGGATGCATTTTCCACAATGAAGGTGTCTAGAGTTTGAGAATTTCTAGGAATCTTTTGAATTTAACAAATGGGAAAATGACCCTCTGCATGAGCTTCTGGCTTGTTGGTTGGATGGAGGTCAAGCGCTTGTAAGTCCTCAGAAGGAGATAATTTTTTAAAAATGCATACTAGTAATACAAGGGAGCCTTCATTTGGTGACACAGTCACGAAAACATTTGTGTCCTTTGAATGAAAGATGAGATTAGGAAAATTTGTTCTATAAGAAATCCAATTCAAATATATAGAGAGGTCATTTAAACTCTCAGATGGGAGTAATCTTGTGTATTTAGGTGGTTTAATGCTGATTATAATAATATTAAGACTTCTTTTTCCCCAAACTTTAATTCAATTGAAAAACATTTACTGTGTAACCTCTTTAGGACAGTCTCAGGGCTGGCACTCTGGGCTGAAAACTTTATTGATGGGAGTATACATCAATATGCACAGAAGACAGGATCTGATAAATTATAAATAGACATATAAAAAAATTCTGAGAGAGAATAAAGTGGGAGAAAAAATGTTTAAATTTGCATGCTATTCTGGAAAGGTCCCAAACAGCCCTGATCTGCCGTGATGCACTTTGAAAATGAGTGTGGTTTTGACTGGTGACAGAGGTGTAGGTAGGATAATGAGAACAGTACAGTGGGGCCTTGACTTACGAGTGTCCTGACTAACGAGTTTTTTGAGATACCACCTGTCTCTCTGCTGATTTTTTGCATTGAGTTGACAGAGTAATTTGAGTTAACGAGCTCCTTAACAAATTAAACTCCTAAGTCAAGGCCCCATTGTATTCCAGGTGGAGTGATAAGCCTGAAAAAAAAAGAATGAGTTGAGTGATTGATATGGATATTGGGAAGCAGTGAGATGTCTGGTGCGGTTAGAATATAGGGTATGTTGAGTAGTAATAGTGGAGATAAAATAGTTAAGACCAACCTTTGGCCCTAGAATGCCAGGCTGAGGAATTTGGATTTTGCTTTAAAAGCACTTAAAATTTCTTAGTGTTTTTGTCTGATCTCAGTCCATATCAAGATAAAATTACTGTCATTTCTCTTAATAAAAGCAGTTTCACAGATATTATCTCTAAGCCTCTTATGCTCACATGTAGTTTTTATTTTTTCACTATTTTCAATGAATATGATTCTCTACCCATTCAGGAAAGTTTTAATGTTGCATAAACAGGTTTATGGACCAATATGATGGGTTATCATAAAAAGGATTCAAGGAGAAAAAGGGTGGTGTGAAATCTTTGGGTGAGAAAAAGACACATAAAGCTTTCAGATCTTGTAGTTTTCTCTTGCTTATACACTGAGTGGCCAGATTATTATGACCACCTGACGTTTGTAGGCAAATTAGCTATAATCTCGCGCTGAAGTTGCTAGAGGGCCAGACCATTATAAATAGGGAAGCAGGTTGTTTATCACGATAGTAGAAGTGATTTTTTCCTGAAGATATGGGTAAACAATGTGATTTGACAGCCTTTGAACGTGAGTGGCCTTTGGTGGTCGAACGACCCTTTCACAGGGGTCGCCTAAGACCATCCTGCATATCAGATATTTACATTACAATTCATAACAGTAGCAACATTACAGTTATGAAGTAGCAACGAAAATAATTTATGGTTGGGTCACAACATGAGGAACTGTATTTAAAGGGCCAGAAAATTGAGAACCACTGCAAGGGATCTGCCTTATTATGACCACCCCATCAGTACTTCATTGGGCCACCTTTTGCCTTCCATACTGTGGCGATTCTTCTTGGCATTGCCTCCCCGAGATCTTGAAAGGTGATGCGAGGAATCTGACACCATGCCTGATGAATAGCACTGTCCAGTTCTATGAGATTTGATAGTTGTGGAACCAGCTGCCTGATGGCTCTTTTAACTTCGTCCCACAAATGTTCAATTGGATTGAGATCTGGTGATTGTGGGGGCCACCTAAGCAAGGTAAAGTCTCCCTCATGTTCTTGAAACCACTCCTGCACAATACGAGCACCATGGCATGGCGCATTGTCTTGTTGAAAGAAGCCATCTCCATTGGGATACGCCATCAATATGATAGGATGAACTTGATCAGCAACGATACTTAGGTATGTTGTGCTATTCAGATGTTGTTCCACACGAATTAAAGGGCCCACATCATGCCAGGAAAACATGCCCCAAACCATAACACTGCCCCCACCAGCTTGAAGGGTTGTACTCATGCATGTGGGGTGCATGCTTTCATGCTGTTTCCACCAAATTCTCACTCTGCCATCTGCATGATGCAACTGGAAACGTGATTCAACGGATCACATGACTTTTTTCCAATGCTCGACTGTCCAATCCTTGTGTTCCTGTGCGAATTGGAGATGTTTTGTCTTGGTAACTGCAGACAGCAAACAGGCCTTCGGCTTTCATATCCCATATGATGCAGTGTATGGCTAATTTGCCTACAAACGTCAGGTGGTCATAATGATCCGGCCACTCAGTGTAGATGATGAATGTTATTAGCACAGGCATGCAGCTAGTCCCATCCTGGCAAACTGTGGTACTGGGAAATAATCTTCTGCCTCTTTGTTAGTCCTAGGACACAGACTTGGACAAATTGCTCTACTCTGGACTTCACATTGCTTATTTTGAAAATTAGGAGTTGGTCTAAATAAGCTCCAAGTTCCCTTACTCTTCCATGATTCAATATTGAGCAGTCACAGCTGCACCTAGCAAGAGAGACAGCATCTTGGATTTTCTTTGTTGCTGCTGGCCTGTACTGAGGCATCTAGTATCTCACTCTGTATGTACTCACAGATGCCTGCATCTGTCTTGCTCTGCTCCCTCACCTTGCCTTAAACCTACAGCCCCAATAAAGGGTAGTGGAGGAGGTGGTAATGAGAGGTGCTAGAGGTAGAGAGGAAAGTTAGCGTCAAGGTATAGTACTTTGAGTGCGAAGTGTGAAGGATATGGAGCAAGAGAGGCAAAACTACAAAATAGGTGAAGCTGATCTTTGTCACTGCTGAATGTGTTACTTTTATATGTGTGTCAGGTGGTATTGATTGGCCCATTGGTCCATTGGCTTGTTTTTGCAGGTTCTTCTTTGTTAAAACTTCAGATTTAATCATTCTGCTGGCAACCAGAGGCATGCATGTACAAGAAGTGCTATCCCTAGTCTTACCAGGTTATTTTGTTTTTGTTTCTACTTTTTAGAATTATTTCCGTTGAAGGATAAAATAAAATTGGCCTCATTCAAATCAATTTCTAACTAGTGGAGCCAACCTGCCCATCAAAAGTAGTTCTCCAGGGAGGCTCAGTGCTGGTTTGTTTGCAGAAATGTCTAACTTTTAAAAATAACCCCCTGAGTGTAAGGGAAAATGCATTCCCTGAGAATATTTGTATCCTTCTTCTGTGAGGACCTTTGACCTACCTGTGAACTAATATGCATCAAGTGGTTTGTTAGGAAAAGGAACCAGTACATATTTGCAAAGAAAAATGGCCACTTTACATCTTAATTTCCTCCAGCATTTTCCTTAGAGGGAAAAAAGCTTGAAGTTATTGTCATTGTCCTTAGTTCTCTGGAATTGAAAATATGGACTTCAGTGCCCTTAAATACACTGGTTACCAAGAAAAGCAAATGTTTCTCTGTGGCATTCTGTTGACATTATGGAAACATTACTCTGCCTAGCATTTATTTCAAGCTGGGGAGGAACTGAGTTTTATGGTTTTCTCTGAAAAGGGCACAAGCCAAACAAATCTCAGACTTCTGACCTGGCTCTGACCTTTTTCCAATAGCCATAACTTTTGTTTCAAATTGAAAATGGGGTAACAGTTTTCTCTTGGGAGAGAACCTTGAGCAGTCACTTAATAAAAGGCCTTTTCCCAGATTCTTAAGTAGCTTTGTAGGCCTTTAGCTCAGATTTTCAGATGGACAGTGCCTTCTGGCTCAGGATTTTTCAGCCTTTTGCAAAATTTTCATTGTATTCTCTGACATTTGTCATTTTCTTCAAGACATTTTTTTTTCTGTTATTGACCCCAAAAACATATTTGTTGGAGGAAAAAAAACTCAGGGTTTCTCTCAACAAACTCATCTTTCTAAGAAAATTGAATGACAAGATAGTTGAGAAGGATGGAGGACTTTTCACTGATCTCTGGATTGTCTACAGTGCACCCAGGAACAGTCTGTCTAGAACTGTGATGGCGAACCTATGACACGCGTGTCAGAGGTGACACGCGAACTCATTTTTTTGGTTGATTTTTCTTTGTTAAATGTTATGTATATTTATATATATATATAAATGTTATATAAATGTTATATATATTTAAATATATAAAATAAATATCAAAAATATAAATCTTTTTTTTACTATGGTTGCAAATATCAAAAAATTTCTATATGTGACATGGCACCAGAGTTAGGTTAGTGTTTTTCAAAATGCTGACACGCCGAGCTCAAAAGGTTCACCATCACTGGTCTAGAACAAGGAAGAAAAGACCTTTACTTCTGGTTAGTGTTCTCTGTGCCTTGGGCCTATCTATCTTTGCAGTATTCTCCCTTTATTATTCTTATACTGTGTGAAACCACACTGTTATCATGTCTGAGACCTTTGTGAGTATCTGAGTCTGTCTGTATTTAAAACCAAGACTTCTGATCTGTTCTTTTGCCTCCTTTATCCTTCAAACTTAGGTAGGAAAACTGGGGTACCATATCATAAAAATAAAGAGGTGAAACATATGAAAGCTCACTATAAATTGTGAAATGCCATTTAAATATAAGATGTTATAAAAATGAAAGGGGGGTTTAAAAAAGCTCCTAGATATTATGTGATTTCTTTAGGTACTTGGAAACGTACTATTTTTAACAGTTGCTTTTGAAGATTTTTATTATTATTTTATTTGACTTTTTGTTAATCCTCACTTGAGTATATTTTTTTCATTGATTTTTTTTTTAAGAGAGAGTGAAAGGGAGAGGGAGAGACAGAGAAACAGCAGTGTGAAGGAGACACATCAATTGGTTGCCCCCTGCATGTGCCCTGACCAGGGCCAGGGAGCCTGTAACCGAGGTATGTGCCCTTGACTGGAATCAAACCCAGGACCCTTCAATCCAAGGGCTGACGCTCTAACCACTGAGAAACCCGGTAGGGCAACAGTTGTTTTTGATTTAAAAAATTTTAGAATAGTGACCTTGAAGTTATCTAGCTCACACTTTCTTTTGGGCAGAAGTCCACTTAAATAATCTTAGAAAGATGAATATTCTTCTCTCAAAGTCTAGAGAGGAGAATCCATCTTTTTTGGCAGTCCGTTCCAGTGTTTCATATCCCAGCAATGTGAATTCTGATTTTTAATCTAAGGATCTCCTGCTACAATTAAAGGCTGTTACTTTTGTTCCATTATAATGGAAACAGGACAGCTGTTCACTATTATTAATGTGATATATTTTTAAATTCTTGAAAGCTCAGTTTTTCTGGGTGAAATATGTCTGGTTCCTTTATATTTTCTATATAGTGACTATTTTCAAGAACTTTATTGTTCAAACATCTTCTCAATTCCCCAAATCTTGTTTTAGTTGTAGAGCCCCAAAGTAGAGCTCTCTAATTAACAGCATGCTCAGTGCTGCAAGATTAATTTGTCTCTTTGTTTTTCTCTTCTTTTATATGTATTTCTTCATATAGCAATCAACTGGCATAATGTTGTTTTTGATCTTCAAATATTTTTCTATTTTACATGAGAAGGCCTTAATTTAGATTCTGGGAAAATATGAACTTTGAGGTTCCTTGTAAATAGGGTGAAAGTAATGGCATAATTAGTGGTGTTTATACTCCCTGTGAATTCATTTTTTCACTCATTCAACAAATAACATGTATCTAGTATGTGCCAAGCACTAGACATTTAGCAGTAAACAAAGATGGCAAAATCTCTATCCTCCTGAAAACAACATTCTAATCAGGAATTTCTCTCCCCTCCAACTTTTTCACTGGAAGTTTATATGGCCTAAGAATGTAGCAGCATAAAGGCTATATAGGAAAGAGGTGGCAAGCGAGATAGCACAGTTGTGGAGGTGGGGAGTATATACATATTTTGCATATAGACTCTACTCATGCCCATGCTGAATTGCCCCAATGGACTTAACTTACAAAACTCTTACGAGCACAGGGCTTTGAGCATAAGGTATGCTATGGAAGCTGTGTAGTGAGCATCACAAAAGCTCCATGTTAACGGAACAGCAAGATACTGTGGAGGACATGAATATTGTGTGCATTCCCTCTGTTCACACTCATGTCCACTGTCCCGTTGAATTTCACTTACAAATTGTAAGTTCAAAGATAAAAGTATTAAGAATTTTAAATGTCAATGATAGATTAAACCAAGTATTAGGTCTTTCTGAGTGTGAGCCCCAGTGTGACTGTACAGGTTGGATGATTATGAAGCTGGTCCTGACTTCTTCATTCACATTTCTGATGCTTGGAATGGGATGACTCAAAGGTTGAACTCACGTGGGCCTATTGACTAAAACACTTATATATGGCTTCTCAATATGAATTGGGTTTCTCCCAATGTGGTAGTTAGGTCCCAAGCAGTAGAGTCCTTAGAAAGACCTTCAGAGGGCAAATATTCCAAAAGAACTAGGTAGAAGCTGTTTGTCTTTAAGGACCAAATCCTGGATATCACATAATATCACTTCTGCCATCCTTTATTAGTAGAAGCAAAGACTTCTTTGATTCAAGGGAAGTAACAAAATGCTCCCTTATTGATGGAGCATATTTTAAAACTGTTTCAGTAATTAAAATTTATCAGGTGCTCAGATGTTTTCATACTATTTTTTTTTCTTTTCTCTCCTCTCCATTTCCATTTCTTTCCATCTAGTTCTTTCTTTCTCATATAGGCTCCTCTGCCTCTTCCTTCTCCTTCTCTTCCTTTTTTTTTTTAAAAAAACTCTCATTGCATCAAACTTTTCTCATTATTGAATGGGGGAAAAAATTTAGAGTTGGAGAGAAACATGAAAGTGAGTAAGACAAAGGAAGAGAAAAAATGGAATTAGCACTTACCTCTCCATTTAGCTGTGTGAATTTATTGCAATATTTTAAAATTTCAGTCATCTAGGTCCGTGGTCGGCAAACTGTGGCTCGCGAGCCACATGTGGCTCTTTGGCCCCTTGAGTGTGGCTCTTCCTAAGCCTTAGGAGTACCCTAATTAAGTTAATAACAATGTATCTACCTATATAGTTTAAGTTTAAAAAATTTGGCTCTCAAAAGAAATTTCAATTGTTGTACTGTTGATATTTGGCTCTGTTGACTAATGAGTTTGCCGACCACTGATCTAGGTTATCACCATTTACTCCATCTTCATTTTAAGAAATTATCTGTGATTATGCATATTTCCATTTCTTTCTATTTAATTCTCATCTATTTGCTTTTGAATATGAGTACTTCAACTAGCCCTGGTCTCATGTTCTCTGCTCTTGTCAACTCTACTGCATTTCTTGACTCTACTAGAATTCAAGCAACATGTATTCAAATATTCTACAATCAGCCTTATATAAAAGAGATAGAAATTTATTCCAAATAAACTGAAGCAAGATGTGGCTGCAAGAGGAATTTTGGCCTATAAATGTGAAAAAAATGTCATTGTATATTCTAAGAGAATGCATTTGGCAAGAGGATGGACTTTGATAGAGCTGGTTTGCATAAAGCATCTTTAACCCATCTGCCACTTGAGTGATGGCTTCTGACTTAGTCTCCTTATTTCAAAGGATAGCATTTGAGTATTGCCTTAAATCTCAAACAGCATTCATAAAGCAGCACTTTGATTTGCTAAGTGGAACTAAATCAGAAACATGTAGACTTGGCATCACTCAGATTTATATAATGATGGAGCAGTGTCAGGATAATGCCAAGTAAAACAATGTGATGAACTCTAAACACTATTTTCTCACATACCTAAGAGTACTTTGGTTCCAGGCTCTCTAGAGTCAATGCCAAAGATATTCCCACCCTATCAGAGTTTATGGCTTTAAGAAGGAAATGTATCATGGTGTTTGTCCTCAAAGCCATTATTTCCCACATGCCACAGTCCTGGTTTATACTGTTTACTAGATAATTAAGAAGCAGCAAAAGCCTTTTATATTGGTACTAGAGGCCCGGTGCATGAATTCGTGCATGGGTGAAATCCCGAGACAGTTGGGGACAGGCGGGGATGTGATAGGTCCTCTGGGCGGGCGGTGGGATACCCTTGTAGGAACGGGATCCGGATCCGTCCTGCTGACATTTGCACCCGTTGTGAGGAGCCACCTGGCGGCCACTTTTATATTGTTTCTTCCTTGCGGAGCATCTAGGGAGGGGAAGTAGCCGCAGTACCTGAGGCTGACTTCCAGGAGGCTGGTGGCACTGTCGGGATCCTGCCACCGGTGCTGGTCTATTGGTGCCTGGCCCGTTCTCTGGAGATTGGACCTGCAGGACTACTGAGGGAATGAGTGGCTGCCACCTGGCTGGTGGGCCATCGGGAGGGACAGGTCAGCTGAGTTGTGCTCCTGCTGTGGGAGCGCACTAAACACCAGGGGGAAGCTCCTGCGTTTAGCATCTGCCCCCTGGTGGTCAGTGCATGTCATAGTGACCAGTCATTCTGGTCGTTCTTGTTGTTCTGGTCGATCAGTTGTTCGGTTGCTTAGGCTTTTATATATATAGATTATTGGATTTTTGGCCAAGATAGTTTAAACTAGGTATATTAAAATAATATCATACAAGGAACATTAGGCTAATGACTTAAAACACAAATTAAATCTTTTTACAATAAGAAATTATCTTGTATCTTGATAGCCTAAAACAAGTATTTTCATTTCTACCCTTTTAAGATAATTAAAATGTTGTGTCCATACCATTTTGTTTTTCATTTTTCCCACAGATTATAACAATGTGAAGAACATGGGCTTTGGAGCCAGACAGATCTGGTTTCAAATCTTGGCTCTATCATCTACAGTGTCAATGGTTTGGTCAAGTTATTTATCCACTTTGGTCTTCAGTTTGTTTATCTGTAAAATGAGGATGACAGTTGACATCCAAATATAACTTGGGTTGCACATGACTAATCTTTGTATAGTATCTTATTCAAAGAAACAGCAATTTAGCAGTAAATATATATGAGAGAATTATGATATTTAGTCTTTAAAATACAAATTAAGGAAACCAAGATGGCGGCATAGGTAAACACCAGAAATTGCTGCCTCCCACAACAACTTCAAAAATACAACGAAAAGACAAAATGGACATCATCCAGAACTACAGGAAGGCTGGCTGAGTGGAAATTCTACAACTAGAAGGAAAGAGAAAAGCACACTGAGACTCAGAGGAGCTGCGGAAGTAAAGTGCAGAGGTACGGAGGCTCGAGCGCGTGGAAAGGGGCTGGCACCTGAGGACACAGCTGTCTTTTTGAATCAGGAGGGAGTCACAAGCTCCTGACTGCTCTGAACTCCAGTTCCGGAAGTCTCTGGGGGACCCAGGACTCATACGGGGAGAAACTGGACTGTCTGGCAGCAGGCAGAACTCGGAAATTGAGGGCGGCTTTCTCTCAGAGGTGCTTGCAGCAATTACGCAATTACCGAGACCTGAGGAGAGACTCTTCAACTAGAAGGAAAAATAACAGCACACCGAGGCTCAGAGGAGGCGCAGTGTGGAAAATACTCAGGTGCGGAGGTGCGCGCGCAAAGCGGGCTGGTGGCTGAGAGCGCGGTTGTCGTTTTCGGTCAGGGGGGAGTCTCAGACTCTGAGCTCCAGATACGGGTGAATCGCTGGGGACTCGGACTCAAACGGGAGAAGCGGGATTGTCTGGCATCAGTTGGAACGTGAGGGCAGCTTTCTCTCCGAGGTTTGCAGCGGTTCCTGGGGTTCTGAGAAGCAGAGCCTCTGGGAACGGGACTGAGAGGGGCTATAACCGCTCCCTCCGCCCGCCCTGTTGAGCCCGCCCCGCCCAAGCCCTGCGCAGAGCCATTTGCCGGATCGCCTCAGGCAAAGGCTAGATTAGCACCTCCCCAGAGGACAGAAGTTTTCCGCGGCAGACACAGCTGATTCACACAGCCAGTCGGCCTGGTGGTCAAATCCCTCTAGTATTAACTACAACAATCAAGGCTCAACTAGAACAAGACTGCGCACAAAGACCACTAGGGGGTGTACCAAGAAAGCGTAAAAAATGCGGAGACAAAGAAACAGGACAAAACTATCAAGGGAGGATATTGAGTTCAGAACCACACTTTTGAGGTCTCTCAAGAGGCTTCTAGAGTCTGTCGATAAACTTGATGAGATGTACAGGAAATCTAATGAGACCCTCGATGGTGTGATAAAGGACCATCTAGAAAGTAAGCATACACTGACTGAAATAAAGAATATTATACAGACTCCCAACAGCAGACCAAAGGGTCGCAAGAATCAAGTCAAAGATTCGAAATGCGAAGAAGCGAGAAACACCCAACCGGAAAAGCAAAATGAAAAAAGAATCCAAAAATACGAAGATAGTGTAAGGAGCCTCTGGGACAGCTTCAAACGTACCAACATCAGAATTATAGGGGTACCAGAAGAAGAGAGAGGGCAAGATATTGAAAACCTATTTGAAGAAATAATGACAGAAAACTTCCCCTACCTGGTGAAAGAAATAGACTTACAAGTCCAGGAAGTGCAGAGAACCCCAAACAAAAGGAATCCAAAGAGGACCACACCAAGACATATCATAATTAAAATGCCAAGAGCAAAAGACAAAGAGAGAATCTTAAAAGCAGCAAGAGAAAAAAAGTCAGTTACCTATAAGGGAGTACCCATACGACTGTCAGCTGATTTCTCAACAGAAACTTTGCAGGCCAGAAGGGAGTGGCAAGAAATATTCAAAGTGATGAATAGCAAGAACCTACAACCAAGATTACTTTATCCAGCAAAGCTATCATTCAGAATTGAAGGTCAGATAAAGAGCTTCACAGATAAGGAAAAGCTAAAGGAGTTCATCACCACCAAACCAGTATTATATGAAATGCTGAAAGGTATCCTTTAAGAAGAGGAAGAAGAAGAAAAAGGTAAAGATACAAATTATGAACAACAAGTACACATCTGTCAACAAGTGAATCTAAAAATCAAGTGACTAAATAATCTGATGAACAGAATAAACTGGTGATTATAATAGAATCAGGGGCATAGAAAGGGAGTGGACTGACTATTCTTGCGGGGGGGGAAAAGAGGTGTGGGTAATGAGGGAAGAGACTGGACAAAAATCGTGCACCTCTGGATGAGGACAGTGGGTGGGGAGTGAGGGCGGAGGGTGGGGTGGAAACCAGGTGGAGGGGAGCGATGGGAGGAAAAAAGAGGAACAAATGTAATAATCTGAACAGTAAAGATTTAATTAAAAAATAAAATTAAAATAAAGGATTCTAATGGTAACTTTAAGAATAAAAATAAATAAATAAATAAACAAACAAATAAATAAATAAAAATACAAACTAAAAAATTTAACAGCTTTACTGATGTATAATTGACATATAATAAACTGCACATACTTAAGGCATGGCATTTAATAAACTTTAATATTTATAATACCCATGAAATCTTCACCACAATCAAGATAATTATTATCTTTATTTACATTCTTGCTAACACTTGGTATTATCAGTCTTTGTAATTTTAGCTGTTCTAGTAGATAGTGGTATTGAATAACCAATTACATAACCAATCTGTGTCCATTGGTTATGCTCATATGCATGCATACAAGTCCTTTGGTTGATCTCTTACCCTCCCCTCCCCCAGCCTTCCCTCATAGGTTGGACAGTCTATTCAATGCTTCCATGACTCTGGTTCTATTTTTGTTCATCAGTTATGTTGTTCATTATATTCCACAAATTTATTATACTGAAAGATAATAATAATTATTATCTTGATTATTTACTGCCCTGCTAAATCGAACCTGGGACCTTTCAGTCCGAAGGCCAATGCTTTATCCACTGAGCCAAACCGGCTAGGGCTCTATTTATTCTTGAGTCAATTTTGGTCTTTGTGTCTTTCTAGGAATTTATTCATTTCATCTGAATAACCTTGACTTTGATATTCATTCATTTTAATGCATATGTCTAATTTGATACATTTGTCTAATTTGCTGACATAAAATTGTTCATAATACACCCTATAATTCTTTTAATTTCTGTGGGATAAGTGGTGATGTGTTCTTTTTCATTCCTGATTTTGGTGATCTGTCTTCACAGTGTTTTTCTTAGTGAGTTTTGCTAAAAGTTTGACATTGTGTTTTGTTTTTGTTGTTTTTTACCTTTTCTGAGAAGCATTTTTTGTTTTTATTTATTTTCTCTATTGCTTTTTAATTTTTTATTTCATTTTATTTACAATCTAATCTTTATTATTTCCTGTCTTCTCTACTTTGGGTTTGAGTCCACTCTTTATTTTCTAGGTTTCTAAGGTGAAAGCTTAGATTATTGATTTGAGATCTTTTTTTTCTAGGACAGTCATTTAAAGTTATAAATTCCCCTCTAAGTATTGCTTAGCTGAAAGTGGATAAATTTATTGCTGGCTATTTTTTACTTCAGAAGATATAGTAGTGGTTTTTAATCTTGGTTTGGCAGAGACTATCCAGATATTTGTTCTTTTTGGACATTGGGGCTGAATATTTACTGCCCTGCTAAAGCTACAATCTTTAGGGGCATCTACAAGGTTGCTGGGAATTGTGTTTTATCCCAAACATTTGTTCTCCAGAGAAAGTCTTACAGAACCATTTCCCCAGCTGTCTGCCTATACCTATTCACTTTCTGCCTTGCATTTGTGATTTTGATGACTTCTTATTTTATTATTTCAATTGTTGTCCATAATCACTTGAAGCTTAAGAGAAGGGAGGAAGTGAGGGAAATAGTGTTCCTAATTGATGAAAAGAACTGGAAGTTAGAAAGCCTGAATTTTGTTCCCAGCTTCACTGCTTTTCAGAGTCAGACATATTTTGGGTGATTGGGGTAATGTGATTTTAGAGATGTCAGGAAGGCATTTTTCTTGTCTTTATTCCTTCTTCCTACCTGTCTTTGTCTAGTTGATGTCCACTCACTCTTTAATCCTTGACTTTGATATTCATTCTTTTAGAATTCTCTGATCCTTTTCACTTGCTTTAACCTCTTCTCTGATCACACCAGTGTCTTAACACTATCTTAGCAATTACCACACTTTAGTGTAACTGCTTGTTTATTTCTCTGTTCTCCATGTTCTCTGAGGACAGGGCCCAGGATTTTGGTTCACATAATATACAGTCCCTGGCAATAATGGATACTCATGTGGAATTTAATAAATGGATTTTTGAAATTTAGCATTTACAGCTTTATTCCTTTTATGCTTTTTACTCAACAATGTAAATTTGATATTTAGATCCTTTCCTGAAAGCAGGCTTTGTTGGGAGGGCGCTTGAGGTACGTTGGGAGGCAGCACCAAAGGAGACCTAGACACAGAAAGGGGCAAAGGGCACACTAAAGTCTCGATTTACCTCTAAGTTTAACATGGTTTATTGGAATTTTTGATAAATTTGTATCATTTTTATATTACCTTCAGTGATGAAATGGAAAGAATGTATGTTTAATTTGGTTATCTCACAAAACAGCTGGTGATCTTGTACCTGAGAGGAATATGTTCAAATTTAAAATGATCTGACAAACTGAGAAAAGGGGATGATATAAAAAGGACATTTAAATTTGGTGTAATTGCTTTAGAAAAGTAGGTCAGAGATAGTAATTTTCTAGGAATAATATTAATGTCTTAATATGCTTTAAGCATGAGAATAATAGTAAAGAAGGTAAGAATTTCTAAAATTTACAAGGAAATTTTCTTTGATCATAATCTTTCTAAAGAGAGCTATCATTCTACACTTTAAACCTAGAATTACCTTATTTTAATGCATATGGAAGGCTTAACACAACTTTTTTTTTCCTTGACTCAAAAATAATTTTAAGTAATAAATTTTGGTGAAAAATAATTACCCTTTACATTTGCATATCACCTTAATTTTTTTGGGGGGGGATAACAAGAACAATAACACCTGTATTTTGCTTTATAATCTGCAAAGCATTTTTTCTTTAAAAATTATAAGAGACTAGTTATTCCATCAGATGATCACTTAGTAGGGCATATAAATGTCTAATAACCATGTTGTACATCTGAAACTAATATAATATTGTATATCAATTATAATTGAAAAATAAATTTAAAAATAAAATAAAAATTATGAAAGAAATTTATTTGGTTAGAAAAAATTATAGGATATACTGTATATGTCTATATATTTAATATATGATCTTCAATCCTACTTATAGGAATTGATACCATTAATAGTTACGTAAACTTCCAGATCTCTTGCTGTTCACATATAAACATATTTTTGGGTATATATATAATATATATAGCAAAGGTATAAGTATAATATTTATATATGGATACATTTATAATTAATTTAGTTATTTTACTGTACATCCTACACATGTATTTTTATGAATTATAATAGTATTTCTGATTGATTGTTTATGAGCAGTAGTATTGATGGAATAAAGGTTATTCACATTTTAAATGTTATGGACAGATTGCCTACCTAACCATTTTATACTCCATCCAACTATATATGTGAGTATTCTTTTTCCCACACTCTTGCCAACATGGGTATTATCAACCTCTTTAATTCTTGCCAAGCTTAAAAGCAGTATCTCCCTGTTTAGTTTGCAATTTCCTGAACTCTAGTGAGGTTGTACATCTTGTATTTCTTCTGTGAATTGCCTGTGCATGCCTTGCCATTTTTTATGTGCGTGTGTTATTTGTATTTTTATATTTATTTGTAGAAGTTTTTGAATTATTAGGGATATTAACATTTTTGTTAAGTATTATATTTTCTCTGAGTTTAACAGTTATATTTTAATTTTTTTAGAGTGTCATACAAAATATTTTTTATTTCATCAAATCTTCAATATTTTACACGTATTCTCAGACAATCCTTAAATCCATTAATGTAGGAATTACTATCATCATTGTACAGATGAGCTAGCTGAGGTTCATAAAGCTTAAGTGACTGGCCCAACGAGGAAGGGACTCTCATCTAAGCCTATCTTGCTAGAAATGCACACCATGACAAGGGAAACTAGAAAAATAAGTGAGCTGGCTAAAGAGCCACAGAACAAAGCATGTTCCCTTCCAAATTGACTATTCCTCAGTGCCCAGCCATTGGTCAACAGTCTTTAAGGAGGCTGTACCTAAAGCAGCAGTAATAGTTTTGCAATGGCCTCTTGGTGGTTCTGGTGATATGAGGTGTTTGTAACTCCTTTGGCTTAGATTTGACACCCATTTTCCTTCCTCGCTGCTCCTGGCCAACTTTCTTTTATGGCTCTTGGCTCAGATCTTAGATATTAACTTTGTTTACTTTGTGACTTCTGGCTCCAACCATTGGCTGTGCCTATGGACAGATTATTGGCTGCAATTTCAGTGGGTTCCCTGGATCTATGATTTTGGCCCTGTTTGAAGGCCATGGTGCTGATACTGGGCTTTTAGGCCCTTGTATTGGTGAATGACAGAGGGATGGAGAGTTGGAGAAAATGCAACAAAAATTTTATTTCAAAATATTCTCAAAATGTTTATTGAGAAAATTCAGCTACTGGATACCAAATATTTGTGAGAAAATAAGGGTGGGTTGGAAGAGTGGTACATTTGACTCTTCTTTCTGACTGGAAAGAATTAGTTATGTGCAGTTTACTTTTTCAGCATGGATTGAAGTCATATAAATTCTCTTTAGTCACTCTGTCACCTGGAGTTTGAAAGGAGCAGGGAGACTGGAAGTAACTGGCATTCACCTTCTAGCTGATCTGAAATCTAGAAAGTAGAGTAAATTATTGTCAAATAAAAAAGCAAAGTACAGAACATTGTGCATACTGTAATCCTATTATCTATATATATAAAAACCCAGGGACCAGCCGGCAGAACAGCCAGAATGACCAGAATGATCAGTGGCTATGCACACACTGTGGCAGCCAACCAGCCTGATCCAGGCCCCAATCGCACCCCCCCCCACTCCAACCCTGCCCCCGGTCACCCCTCCACCCCTATCGGGGGCAGGGCGGGCCGGCCAACCTCCTGTGGCCCCTCCCCCCCCACCATTGGGGTGGGCCAGCCGACTCCACCCATGCACAAATTTGTTCACTGGGCCTCTAGTTATAAAATAAAGCACTGCCATAGAATATTGGTTAGGATTCTAACTCATAATCAGTATCATCTAATTCTGGCTCTAATTGATGCAGAAAACCTCTTGATAAGGATTTTGGTGGTAAATTGGTAGAAGTATTGGAGCAGTTTCTACCCATTCCCCCACACCTCTGACTCTATAAATTTACTTTAAGTATAGGGGGAAAGCCAAAATTTTCTCTAATACTTCTCAGCAGATTGAAATTTTTATATGTCAATTTTTTATTAACAAATAGTTCTATTTTGGAGCATTTCTATTTTTTTTAAGATAAACATCTCATTTAATCTTTATAACAACCCTATTTACAGAGAGGGATGTGAGATACAGAGGGCTTCAGTAATTTGCCCCAGCTCACACAGCTAGCAGGTGGTAGAGGAGGGCTTCCAGAGACTATACTCTACCATTTTATACTATGTTATACTATGCTGCCCCTCATGGGCAAAAATATGAAAAAGGGTGAACGTTTTCTTTAACAATAGCTAGCATCCATTATAGTTAACATTTATGAAGTGTTTATTATATTTCAGGACATGTACCACATACTTTACATGTAAAATGTTATTTAATCTTCATGATAGTCATTTGTGGGAGGCACCTTATTATCTCTATTTTATAGATGTAAAAACTGAGGTTAGAGAGGTAAAATAACTTACTTAAGGCTATGCAATCAGTAATGGCAATGCTAGAATTTAAGTGTAGAGCTATCTGATGCCAGGGCCGATGATAATAACTTTTTTCTATACTGATAAATGACAAAACCCAGCTACATTTAGTCTTCTAAGTATTGAACTTACAAACTTAAAATTATAAGTTCTGATACTGAAAGGCAGTTTTTGGAAATTTCTGAGAGAGTAATATGAAAGGACAAACATCACTTGAGAGGACTTAGTGTAAAGGCAGTGTGGTGCAATGGACAGCATACTTGACCATCTGGGAGATAGGGTTATTAGGATTGGAGTCCTAGACCCTGACACCAACTCATTATGTGACTTTGTGTAACTTAGTTTACCTATATTGATAGAAGATCTGTCTATAAAATTAATGTATAGGATTAGATAATCTCAAGAGAAATTTCTGATTCTAATGTTCATTGATTATTGCCACAGATAGATTATAAATAAATAAATAAATAAATAAGTGTTAGACTGTTGGATCTTTTTTGGATTATTTTCTAATTAATAAGCTCTCTTTGCCATGGGCAGAAAGATTTCCTTCATGCTCTAATTCTTTCTCATCATCACCCTGTCTCTCAACATCTTTTCTCTCACTCCTTCCTCTCAACATCTGGATTTTTGGTGTTTGTTTTATTTTGGTTTTTTTTTTTTGAAGGGTCTCTTTGTAGGACTACATTCTTCTGTAAACCACTACCTCAGTCCTCAGCCTTCTCTGAGCTCCTGGATTATTTGGGATGTTTTGCTTCCTGGACTTGTGTGTCTTTTTTCTCCACTAGGTTAGGGAAGTTTTTGGTCATTATTTCTTCAAATAGGTTCTTGATCCCTTGCTCTCTCTCATCTCCTTCCGGTACCCTTATGATTTGGATGTTGTTATGCTTACACTGTCCTCATTTTTAAAAATTCTTTTTTTCCTTTCTGCTGCTCTGATTGGGTGTTTTTTTTTCCTATTTTGTCTTCCAAATCACTGATTCAATCCTCTGCTTATCCAAACTACTGTTTATTCCTTCCAGTGTATTCTTCATTTCAGATGCTGTATTATTCATTTCTGGCTGGTTTTTCTTATGGTTCCTATGTGTTTTTTTTCATGCTGTTGAGCATCCTTATATCTATTACTTTGAATTCTATATTTGATAACTTTCTTGCCTTCATTTCATTAGCTCTTCTCTAAGGTTTTTCCTGTTGTTTCATTTGGGGCCCGTTTTTTTTTTCCTTCCTATTTTGGCTCCCTCTTTTGTTTGTTTCTATGTATTAGATAGATCTTTGACTCCCAGTCTTTGTGCAGTGGGTATCCTGTAGGGTCCAGTGGTGCAGTCTCCTTGGTCAACTGAGCTGGGTGCTCCGGAATGTCCCTGTGTGGGTTTGTGAGCCCTCCTGTTGTAATTGTGTCTTTATTGCTGTTTGCCTGTTTGTGGGTAGGATTGGCTGTCAGGCTGGCTGACTGTGAGGCTCAACCTCAACCATGGTGTGTGAGCTGCTGTGCATGTGCTGACTCCACAAAGTAGAATTCACCTCAGCACGGTTTGGTGCCTGCCAAGATCTTCCTTTGGGTATGCTGATTGTGAAGCTTATTGGAAGTTGCTCTGTTGTTGTTTGAAGCTGGCCACTGGGTCTGTTGGTTCTGGGCCTCTTGGGAAGGACTCTGGTGTAGTTCAGTGTCTGATACTGTCTGTGACTGGCCCAGGGCAGCTGATTTGGAGCTACCAGTGATCCAAAATTTATGGCTTCCTCTGCTGGGCGTGGGTATGCATGGGAAAGACCAAGCTGTACACCAAGGTTAACTCTTACCAGCACTGGGCCTGGCGACAGGTCAGCAAAAGTCCCAAGGTACCTTGATGAGATCTGCCTCCTGAGCCAGCCAGCTGCTTATTAGGCTTAATCACTGAAAGAGCCTTTGGTTATATTCCTGAGCAGGGCATAGCTCCACAGGGTGGCGTGAGAGGGAATCTAGAGGGTGGGATTATTGCTATCCCCCAGGCTGATGCTTCATAGAAGGGAGTGCTTCACCCAAGAAAGATGGCAACTGCAGTATCAGAGACTGACTCAGCACAGGGATCCTGGTGTCTGTCCCTTCAGCTTCCTCCTCAGAGCCACAAACCCCAGAATCTCCTCATGCAACTCTAGTCTGCTTGGCACTCCCTTTGCCAGAGACCAAGGTGAGTGGCTGCGAATGAAATTTGAAATTTTGTGCATTGGCCCTTTAAGAGGTTGACTGTGTCTCTAGCTGTCTCTCCCTGGTGGACAGAAACTCTGCTCCTTTTCACAGACAGATAATGGGCACCTCTTCCTGGTTCTGGTGGTCTGGGCAGGAGTCGGGGGGAAGGGAGCTTATCTTGAGATTTGGACACCATGCTTCTCAGGGGTAATATCCCCCTGCCCTCCCTGGGGCAGCTGAGATAGCCCTCCAGAACCTCAGCCACTCATGGAAGAAGGGTCAGCCGTTTTCACATCTCCACCCTTCCCACCAATCTTGATATGGCTTCTTCTGTAAATCCTTGCTTATAAAGCTTGTATTCAACTAGTCTTCAGTTGTAATTTCATTTTGGTCCTGGGAGGAGGTGGGTGTAACTTCCATTTACTCTACCTCCATCTTGATTCTTTCCTATTGTTTTTTCCTCTTCCTAGCAAAGAAGCCTCCATAGTAGAGATGCTTGTTTAGATGGACATGTTAGTGTTTTCCGAGAGAAAGTGCATGCATGGAGAGAGAGAGAGAGAAGAGGAGAGGAGAGGAGAGGAGAGAGAGAGAAAGGAGGAGGAAGAGAAGAAGGAGGAGAAAAGAGAAGAGAAAAAGAAATGTGTTGGTATCTATATTAAACTTTATAATCACCAAAGTAAAGCTTTAGTAGATACTTGAAAATGTTTGTGATCATTAAGTGACTACCCTTTCTTGATGCCAACAAAAACGAAATAAGATACATTTAAAAATGAAAGAAGGTAAAGGGATTAATCTAAAAAGTATATACATAACATATAGACACAGACAACAGTGTGATAATAGCAAGAGGGAAAGTGGGGTAGGGGTAGGTGGAGGTGGACAAAGGAGGAGTGAAATGAAGATAGAAAGAGACTTTGCTTGGGGCAATGGACATAAGATGCAGTGTGCAGATTTTTATTGAGCTGTACACTTGAAGCCTGTATGGTTTTGTGAACCAATGTCATGCAAATAAATTCAATAAAAAATAGGCAAAGTAGAAAATTTTTGAAATTTTAAAAGTGAAGAAGGAATTTATACTAGATACACATTTATTTAATTATTTTTTAAAGGATGCAGATATAAGTTTATTGGTGATACACATCATTTCAACATTAAAGATCAAATAATCTTGAAACATAGTATCTAAGAATCAAAATTAAGAGTAAGTTCCATATATATTTTAAAAAATAATAAGTGTTCCAAAACTGCACACCTTTTTTTTTCTAAATGAAAAGTAGTATTAGTGGTATGTTTCTTAAAAGATTAAAAAAATTATAGCCATTTAATCTGTCCCTTTCAGGTAAAGATGATGTCTGATAATAAATGAGAAAGTAAATGCTGTCCAAAAGAAACCAGAGTAAGCAATGTGAAAATCGATGTTTATATGCACGTTTATTTAGACCTTTGGCATCTGTTGATCTGAGAATGAAATGTTTACCAGAGTTTTTCTCAGTAGGATGGAACACTTCAGTTATTTAAAAACCTACTCTGAGTAAGGAATCATGTGAGATTTTTGCTGTAACATTGTACAGCTCTGGAACTGAATCTTGAGTAGTGATCTTTATCAGGATGAATAATGGTCTTTATTGGTATTAAACAGGAATTGGCAAACTATGGCCTATGAGCCAAATCTGGCCTGTTGACTGCTTTTGTATGGTTTGCAAGCTAAGAAAGGTTTTCAAATTTTTAAATGGTTGAAAAAATACCAAAAGAATATTTCATGACATATGAAAAGTATATGAAATCCAAATGTCAGTTTCCATAAATTGGAACAAAGCCATATTCATTCATGTATATATTTTCTATGGTTGGTTTTAGTTACAATGGCAGAATTCAGTAGTTGGGACAGAACCCACATGGCACACAACACCTACAATAGTTGCTATCTGACCTGTTACAGAAAAAGTTTGTTTTTATACTTCTAGTATAATGTAAGATAGGATGGGAGACTCCCTAAGAAAAAGTGGGTTGGGGCAGAAATGAGGACATAAGATAAAGGCAGAATCCCTTTCCTTCTACTTTTTATTTCTTCCCAGCAAGCTCTATCTCTTCTTCTCTTTCACACTCCCACCCTTCGCTGTACCCTAGTTCTGTATTTACAGACATATATATGTTATGAAAGAAAGAAAACCAGTCTTTCATTTTTATGAAGGTTTGTAGTCGTGCTTTTAAAAAATAATTGTATTTTTCTTTATTGTTTTAAATCTGGAGCTTGGGCCCTATGGGAAAGAAAACTAGGGACCTCAGTATGTAGACTCTCCATTTGGCAACAACTAAAAGTAGTGCTAAGACTAGTTAAGAGGAGTAAGACTGAAAATGAAGCTTTGTTGGCCTGTATTGGGAAATTTGGACCAGATCCAACAGTTTTGAACATCATTTTTGACCACCACGCTGGGAATCCTGTTTTGTTCCACTGTACAGAAAAACCTTTAGGGGTTAAACTCCTACCATTCCATTCTTTGTGGAAAAACAACACAAAAGTAGGGTCTCAATTTGGATAAGATGAAACTGATTCAAATGAGATTTTATTAACTAATTTGGGGAGCATTTGGAGCTATTCTGAGCTATACAATTACTCCTTTCTCATCTCCACTGACACTCTGAGAATCAGATCACCTGGGGAAAGCAGATTTAAAAAATTCCAGATGGTGTGTGCGATGCTCCAGCTGTGGAGAATCTCTCCCAGTCAGGCAATCTGCCTTTCTGCCGGAACCCTCTAAAACTGTGCTGCCCATTTGTCATGCTTCTCCAATTGCAGCCTTCTGGATAGCTTCTCTTTGCCTTGTCTGTGTCTTCCTTTCCAGTTTTTCTCATCCCCCTTCATGAGTTAATGTAGTAACATCTCTTCATTGGCTGTAAATCCATAGAATAACCCAATATAAAATATGGTTTTGTAAAGGAAAATTGCAAAACATCTGTTTTTTTTACCCATAAGATTCAGTGTTCACTTGTCCCATATGACAACATGACTGTTTGTGCATGTGTGAAAAAGAAAAGAAACAGGAAGAGGTAAAGTCGAGCATGAAGGTGAGCAAGAAGGAATTCATACATGTGTTTTTGTAGCCAGTTAGACAAAAAAGTTCATCTCCACCTCAACTTGCTTGGAATCCTGAGTTAATGTTGGTTAAGGTCAGTCTCACTGACTTGAGTGACTTTGATGGGTTACCAAAGAAGTGATTGCTTCTGAATTGTGCTTGGCTATTGTCTTGATGATAACTTTTATATAGCATATGGTGGCAAGGCCTGAAAGTTTATGGGCATCTTTTGGTTTCCAGAGAGTTCAGATGGGCTGTCCTTGGAAGTTGAACACACTGGGAGGTAAAGGGAAGAAGCAGATGGAAAAGTAAGCCCCATGCTGTTGGCTACCTACTGCCCTTGTTTTATCTTTCTATAATGACTATACCTTTCCTAATTTGTAGAATATTAAATGGATGCATTTTGTAACCTTCCATTTTAGGTATGTTATAGTCCATAATTGAGTTCAAGTAAGGTGCATGTGTCACTTGAGTTTAATTTTACTTGGTACTTGGTATCTTCTGAAATCTAGATGAAAAATTACATAAATTGGCAGAAACTGAAATTTCTTTTTCCATGTTGTCACATTAAAAAGTTGAAGTAAAATTTATATATCATAAAATGTAAAGATATGAAGAGTACAACTTGATTAGTTTTACTAAAAGTATACACCTATGTAACTACCACCTCAGATAAGATCTAGAAATTTCTGTCATCCAGAAAGTCTCTTGCTGTCCCTTGATAGTAAGTTCCAATCCCCAATCTCCAAAAGGCTATCACTGTTCTGACTCCTATCACCATAGAATATTTTGCCTGTTCTTAAACTTCATATCTATTCTTTGGTGTCCAGTCCTTTCTAAAAAATTTTTTAAAATTATAGTTGACATACAATATTATATTAGTTTCAAGTGTACAACATAGTAACTTAATATTTATATACCTCACAAAGTGAGGCCCAACTCAGAAGCAATCACTTCTTTGTCCCATATAGAATCACCATAATAAGTCTACTCATCATCTGTCACTGTACATCATTATAACTATATTATTGACTATATTTCCTATGCTGTACATTACATCCCCATGACTTATTATATAGCTAAAAGTTTGTACTTTTTAATCCCCTCCCCCTTTTCCACCCATCTTCACATCTGCCTTCTCTCTGGCAACCATTAGTTTGTTCTCTGAATCTATGAGTTTGTTTCTGTTCATCTTGTTTGTTTGTTTGTTTTTAGATTCCACATGTAAGTGAACTCGTGCATTATTTGTTTTTCTCTGTCCATCTTATTTTATTCAACATTGTACTCTTTAGGTACATCAGTGTTGTCACAAATGGCAAGATTTCATTATTTTTTATGGCTGTCTGACTTTTTTAAATTAACATAATGTTTCTAATACTCATCCATGTTGTATTTCTGTGGTTCATTTAAAAAATTTCTTGAGTTGTTTTCCAGTGTATGAGTATCCCACAATTGGTATGCTTTCTCCTACTAATGAACTTCTACCTTGTAGAGCAGAAAGTTTTACTTATGATAAGTCCAGTTTATAAAATTAAAATATATGTAATGTTCTCTTTGTCCCATATATGAAATCCCTGTCTGCTCCCAAGGCCACAAGTTTTTTTCATGTTTTCTTCTAGACATTTTTTTTAGCTTTAGGTTTTACACTGAGGTCTGTGATCCATTTTCTATTGATTTTGTCAGGGAGAGATTAATGTTCATTTTTTCATATGTTTTTCCAGCAGCATTTGTTAAAAATGCTCTCCTTCCCCCCATATAATTATATACTTGAAGATTTGGTCTATTGAACTGTAACTTTTTTTTTGTAATGTCCTTGTCTGATTTTGGTATCAGGGTTAAGCAGGCTCATAAAATAAGGTAAAAGCATTCTTTTCTATTCTTCTGAAAGAGTATGTGTAATATTGATATTGTCTTCCTTGAAGGTTGACAGAATATACCAGAGAACTCAGTTTGGTGTCGAGTTTTCTTTGTGTGAAATTTTTATTACATATTTAGTTCTTTAATATATATAGGGCTATTCAGATGTTCTCTTTCTTCTTGAGTTATTTCTAAGTAGTGTTTTTGTTTGTTTTTTTAGTGAAGAGAGAGAGAAATGAAGAAAAAAGAAAAAGAAAAAGAAGAGAGAGAGAAACATTGATTTTTTGTTCCACTTACTCACTCATTCATTGGTTGATTCTTGTATGTGGCCTGACTAGGGATTTTTGAATTGCAACCTTAGCTTATCAGGACAATGCTCTAACCCAGTGATCGGCAAACTCATTAGTCAACAGAGCCAAATATCAACAGTACTACGATTGAAATTTCTTTTGAGAGCCAAATTTTTTAAACTTAAACTATATAGGTAGGTACATTGTTATTAACTTAATTAGGGTACTCCTAAGGCTTAGGAAGAGCCACATTCAAGGGGCCAAAGAGCCGCATGGGCCTTGCGAGCCGCAGTTTGCCGACCACGGCTCTAACCAGTTGAGCTACCCAGCCAGAGCCTTACGTTTTGTGTGTGTGTGTGTGTGTTTTAAGGAATTTTCCCATTATATTTAAGTTTTCAAATATATGGATATAAAATTGTTCATTGTATTACTTTATTTTCTTTTTAAGATCTGTAGGATTTGCAGTGATGCTTCTTTTTTATTCTTGATATTGTTAATTTGTGTTTTTCTCCTAATTATTCTTGGTAGGTGCTTATTACTTTTATTAATTATTTAAAAGAAAAAAGAAACCTTCCCAGTGGTGTGGCTCAGTGCTTGAACATCAACCTATGAAACAGGAGGTCATGGTTCGATTATTGGTCAGGGCACGTGCCTGGGTTTGGGACTTGATCCCCAGTAGAGGGCAGTGATGATTCTCTCTCATCGATGTTTCTATCTCTCTCTCCCTCTCCCTTCCTCTCTGAAATAAATAAAAAAATATTTTTAAAAAAGAAAAAAATACTTTCAACATTGTTAATTTTCTCTATTTTGTGCTGATTTCTAATTTGATCTTTATAATTCCTTTCCCACTACTTAATTTGGATTTAATTTGCTTTTTTCCCTTCTGGCTTTGTAAGGTGAAAATTTATTTTAAATATTTCTCTTTTCTCTAATATAAGAATTTAATACTATAGATTCCTCTAAAGTGCTGTTTTGGCTGCATTTCGTAAATTTTGATATACTAGTATTGTTATAATTCAGTTTGAAATATTTTCTAATTTCTCTGTGATTTCTTCCTTGGCCAATGGATTATATAGAAATGTGTTTATTTTTTACGAATACTAGGAGATTTCCTAGATATCTCATTTTTTTCTTAATTTAATTTCTTGTCAGAGAACACACTATGTAAGTTTTTAATTGTACATTTGGTGTTTCTCATCACCAGTTTTGGCCATTATTTCTTCAGATATTTTATCTGTCCCAGGCTCCTTCAGGACTTAGTTATATGTATGTTAGGTCATATCATATTGTCCCAAAGATCCATGAGAGTCTATTAAATTTTTTCATTAGTTTTTTTTTTCCTTTTTCCTCAAATTGAATTACTTTATTAATCTGTATTCAAGCTCACTGCTCTTTCTTCTATTGTTTACTCGTAAGCCCATCTTGTAAATTTTTTAAGATTATTGATTTTTAAAGAGAGCGAAAGGGGAAGGGGGGGGGAGAGAGAGAGAGAGAGAGAGAGAGAGAGAGAGAGAGAGAGAAACATTGATGTGAGCGGGAAACGACGATCAGCTGCCTCCTGCATGCCCCATACCAGGGATTGAACCCAGGCAGGTATGTGTCCCAAGCAGGAATCAAACTGGCAACCAAATAATTAAGTGCCTTTATAAAGTAGCCCTATGCTAGGGGCTTTCGTTATGTTACCTGGCATCATCATCATAAAAACCTGTGTGTGTGTGTGTGTGTGTGTGTGTGTGTGTGTGTGGTAATTAGTCTTCCTTACTTTATAGAGAGGAATTTGGCAAACAATAAGAATTGAAAATGAACATTATGACTTCTGGTTTCTGGTCTAGCATGCAAAGAGCTTGGACATCTCCATTCTATCCTAACAAGAAATAAAAAGATGACAAAGTAAAAAATAACAACTCTTTTTAGATCCCATTAGGGAAGTGAAGACACAAGGCAAACTGCTGCCCTTATTTCTTATGGGTCATCTAATATGGAATACACTAAAATTCTAACCTAAAGAAATCTGATATCCAAAAAATGAGTAACATGAAAGTTGCGCCCTTAGAAGCAACTTTTAAACAAATACCAGAACAATAAATAACTTAATTTGCCTATTCACCATAAAAATTTCAGTGATTCTAGGAAGATATATAATAAAATCCTTTAATGTTGTTATTCCTGAGTAAGACTCAGAGGCCTCTCTGTGGGAAATGGCTTGCCAACCACTCAGTGGAATAAAAAGTTCTAATTACTCTGTTTTCCATCTTACTTTAAATCCTACTGCACAGATTGTGTTAAGGGTAAATTTGAAATTCATTTCTCACATCAGACTTTGCTAGTCCTTTTTATGAATCTTTAAAGCATGATTTTTGAAAAAAAAATGCTACTAATTCTAGTTTTAAAAATGCACTTTTTGGGTGATTCTGAAGTGTTTGGCAACAACCATATTATTAGACAAAACTGAAATAATCATCAAGCAGAGAAAGAGCTTATTTTATACAAGAAAGTTAAATAGTTCTCCCATATCCCAACATTGGTTGGTGTCCTGACCTTTCCAAATATTTAACATGTAAAGACATTTGAGAAGCCTAGGCCTTGCTCTCTTTCTGTCTTTAAAATGATATATTTTACTTGAAAATTTATAAGTGGAGCCACAACTGCATATAGGAACAAAAGAGCTATGTTCTTAGCAGGTTCAGAACATGAGAAAACCCTTTCTAGAGAGCTCTGGAAAGTTTTTAAGGTCTTGAAATTTGTGAAAAAATAAAAGTTTTATTTGTTCATTTTTAAATGAAGAGTCTACATCATGATAATTAGCTGCATGTGTTTGGAAGCAGCCATTCCCCAGTTTTCATTTAGCATGCTGTGGCATGTATTAGCTTAATTCCTCCCAGAAATGTGAGTGTCATCAAATAAGAAATGTATGAAGTTACCATTTAAAAATAAATAAACAATTAGCATTTTTAGGAGACCCATTTCCATGAAATTCCAAATTTTATAAACAAATGCTAAGCATTTTCATATCAGTTGTTTAAAGAATTTGAAGAAATTTGTTACTATTAAATCTTGGTTGATGAATAATGATAGAAGGTTATATAATTTCAAAATTTTTGTATTGGTTTATCAGGGATTAAGCACAATGGAATACTTTCTGTGATAATAAAGTGGGGCCAGGGCAAAGAGTTCTCAAAGAGTTTGTGTTTTAGTAGACCCTCATCAGAAATGGTAAGGAGAGTATCGAATGCTACCAACAAAGGCATGGGGCATAGTAGTTCCAAATACCAACACTAGGATTCTGCTTCACTTATAACTAGATCAATTACCAAGTGAATTCTGGCCAACTAGCCTTTTGGGGATTAGTGGAAATATTTAAAGGAAGAGCCAAATAGCCCAAGAACTAGTTTCTATCCTCTTATAATTGTGATGGTTGAGTAGAGGTCCAGGCCAGTGGACTCTTGGCATTATATGGAAATTAAATTATACCTTAAATACATTTCAATAGCAGCATGTTAAATTGGAAGTTTCTACTAAGGTATAAGTATCCAATAGATGTTACATACAAAGTGCCAGTCCAAGATGCAGAAGGATATACCTAGAAACTGCTCACATAATCTTAAAAACTCTTCACCCATATGAGGGTGTTAAAGTATGGATTGTTAGATATTCGAGGAGGGTTTTTAAAGGAAGCTTTATTTCGAGAAAGTGGTACTGTGCATCTTTTTCTCCACACCTCTCTACCAGGAATAAGGGGAAAGTGCTTCCCTCTTCACCTAAGGTCAAGAGAGAAGGGCAATGTAAGGCACTTGATATACATTTTCTACCACTGGTATGGGAGACTGCCATGAACAGACTTCTTTCCAGGAAATCTAGAGAGTAAAAGATAGACGGCCTAGTTACTTTTGTGATGGGACAAAGGAGATTTGCTACTGCATTGGAATAGGCCTGCAGTTCTCACAATATGTTTTGGGGAAAGAATCCATTAATGTTTTTAGTAGGTCAGATGTGGGGTCATACAAACAAGGGCCATTATGGGGAACATCTTAGATCCACTTAAATAGAAGTTCATTGAAAGGCAGATAGGCCTCAGCATAGATGGGCTACTGTGTCCCTAGCCTTTGGAAGGAATAAATTACTGCCAGAACAGAGTAAATTCCTCTAAGTCAGTGATTTTTATCCAGTGTACTGTGGAACACTGTAGTATCACAAGAATTTTTAAAACATACAATACTTAATACTTAATTATAAGCGGGTTCTTACTTTTCTTACATTTCCCTTACCTTGTGTGAACCCTTGAGCAGGAAGTAGATTTAGTTTTGAATTAAGTATAAAGGTTTGATTATAACCTGGGATTAGAGATTTTGTGAAGATTGAGACTATGGTTGAGTCTTAAGGTGACCATAAAACATTTACTACCCGAGAGTGAGAATTAAAAGCCATGGAAAAACCTAAATTTCCCTCTAGAGCAGTGGTTCTCAACCTTCCTAATGCCGCGACCCTTTAATACAGTTCCTCATGTTGTGGTGACCCCCAACCATAAAATTATTTTTGTTGCTACTTCATAACTGTAATTTTGCTACTGTTATGAATCGTAATGTAAATATCTGATATGCAGGATGTATTTTCATTGTTACAAATTGAACATAATTAAAGCATAGTGATTAATCACAAAACCAATATGTAATTATATATGTGTTTTCCGATGATCCTAGACGACCCCTGTGAAAGGGTCGTTCGACCCCCAAGGGTCGCGACCCACAGGTTGAGAACCGCTGCTCTAGAGGCATAGGAAATGCTTCCCCCACAAAATATATTTTAAAGGGATAGTGGGAGCCAAAAGTAAGTATGCTATCTGATTATTTCCAGTGAGTCTGTTTTCTAGTGGGCGTGAGGTGGTATCTCATTGTGGTAATTTACATTTCCCTAATGACTAATGATGTTGTGTATTTTTTAATGTGTTTATTATTATATGGTTATCCTCAGCCCATTTTTAACTGGATTTTCATTTTATTGAGTTGTGAGTGTTCTTCATATATTCTAGGTACAAGTCCTTTATCAGCTAAATAATTTGTAAAGAATACCTTCTCCTAGTCCAGTGATGGCGAACCTATGACACGCGAACTCATTTTTTTGGTTGACTTTTCTTTGTTAAATGGCATTTAAATATATAAAATAAATATCAAAAATATAAATCTTTGTTTTACTATGGTTGCAAATATCAAAAAATTTCTATATGTGACACGGCACCAGAGTTAAGTTAGGGTTTTTCAAAATGCTGACATGCCGAGCTCAAAAGGTTCGCCATCACTGTCCTAGTCTGTAGTTTTTGAAGAATTTTTTCTTAAAGGTCTCTTTTGAAGAACAAAACTTTTTATTTGATGAAATCCTTATAACCAACTATTTTTATTTTAAGGTTGTTTATCTTTATTTCATCTTCACAAGTTTACAGTATAGTTTTGCTGGATATAGACTCTTTGGTTGATAAGTTTGTTTCTCTAACCCCTGCCTCAGCACTTTGAATATGTCATTCCACTGCCTTCTGTCCTCTACTGTTTCTAATTAGAAGTCAGCTTTTAATGGTATTATTATTCTATATGTGATTGATAGTTTTTCTTTTGATATTTTCAAACATTTTTCTTTGTCTTTGTCTTTTAAAGGTTGACCATGATGTATCTAGTTTTGGATAGCTTTGTGTTTATCCTACTTCTCTGCTGGTGGGCACTTAGGCTGTTTCCAAATCTTAGCTATTGTAAAGTGTGCTACTATGAACATAGGAGTGCATATATCCTTTCTGATTGGTGTTTTTGATTTCTTGGGATATAGTCCCAGAAGGGGGATTACTGGGTCAAATGGGAGTTCCATTTTTAACTTTTTGAAGTAATTCCATACTGTTTTCCACAGTGGCTGCACCAGGGTACATTCCCACCAGCAGTGCACGAGGATTCCTTTTTCTCCACATCCTCGCCAGCACTTGTCATTTGTTGATGATAGCCATTCTGACAGGTGTGAGGTGGTACCTCATTATTGTTTTGATTTGCATCTTTCGGATAATTAGTGACTTTGAGCATGTTTTCATATGTCTCTTGGCCTTCTCTATGTCCTCTTTCTAAAAGTGATTATTTAGGTCCTTTGCCTATTTTTTGATTGGATTGTTTATCTTCCTTTTGTTAAGTCGTATGAGTTCCCTGTAAATTTTGTAGATTAAACCCTTATCTGAAATAGCATTGGAAAATATGTTCTCCCATGCAGTGGGTTTTCTTGTTGTTTTGTTGATGGTTTCTTTTGCTGTGCAGAAGCTTTTTATTTTGATGTAGTCCTATTTATTTTCTCCTTAGTTTCCGTTGTTCTAGGAGCTGTATTGGTAAAGATATTGCTATGACATATGTCTGATATTTTGCTGCCTATGGATTCTTCTAAGATTTTTATGGTTTCCCATCTATGTTTAAGTCCTTTGTCTATTTTGAGTTTATTTTTGTGTATGGTGTAAGTTGGCGGTTTAATTTCATTTTTTTGCATGTATCCTACCAAATTTCCCAGCACCATTTACTGAAGAGACTCATGACTCCATTGTATGCTCTTGCCTCCTTTGTCAAATATTAATTGAGCATAAAGGTTTGGGTTGATTTCTGGGTTATCTGTTCGGTTCCATTAGTCTATGTGTCTGTTCTTGTGCCAGTATCAGGCAGTTTTGAGAATAGTGGTTTTGTAATATAGCTCGATATCTGGAATTGTGATCCCTCCAACTTTATTCTTCTTTCACAGGTTTGCTGTGGCTATTGGGGTCTTTTTTTTTATTCCCAATGAATTTTGGGGAAGTTTGTTTTAGATCTGTGAAATATGCCATTGGTATCTTAATGGTGATTGCGTTGATTCTATAGGTTGCTTTGGGTAGTATGGACATTTTAATGATGTTGATTCTACCAATCCATGAACACGGTATATTGTTCCATTTGTTTATGTCTTCCTCTATCTCTTTTTTCAATGTCCTGTAGTTTTCCAAGTACAGGTCTTTTAACTCCTTAGTTAAGTTTATTCCTAGGTATCTTAATTTTTTGTTGCAATGGTAAATGGGATTGTTCTTTGGGTTTCTCTTTCTGTGAGTTCATTATTAGTGTATAAAAAAGCCATATATTTCTGGGTGTTAATTTTGTATACTGCTACATTGCCAAATTCTTCATTTATTTCTAGTAGTTTTTTGATGGAGTCTTTAGGGTTTTTTATGTACAGTATCATGTCAGCTGTGAATACTGACAGTTTTACTTCTTCTTTTCCAATTTGAATGCCTTTTATTTCTTCTTCTTGTCTGATAGCTATGGCTAGCATTTCCAGTACTATATTGAACAGGAGTGTGAAAGTGGGCATCCCTGTCTTGTTCCTCTTCTTAGGGGAATTGGTTTTAGTTTTTGTCCATTGAGTATGATGTTGGCTGTAGGTTTGTCAAATATGGCCTTTATCATGTTGAGATATGCTCCCTCTATTCCCAATTTGCTGAGAGTTTTTATCAAAAAATGGGTGTTGGATTTTGTCGAATGCTTTCTCTGCGTCTGTTGATTTGATCATGTGAGTTTTGTCTTTCAATTTGTTTATGTGATATATCATGTTTATTGATTTGTGAATGTTGTACCAGCCTTGTATTCCTGGAATAATAACCACTTGATCATCGTGTATGATCTATTTAATATATTGGTGGCTGAGATTTGCTAATATTTTGTTGAGGATTTTAGCATCTATTTTCATCAGGGATATTGGCCTATAATTCTCTTTCTTTGTAGTGTCTTTATATGGTTTTGGCATTAGGATAATGCTGGCCTCATAAAAAGAGTTTGGCAGTGTTCCTTACTCTTGGATTTTCTGAAATAGTTTGAGGAGTATAGTTCTTCTTTGAATGTTTGGTAAAACTCCCCTGTGAAGCCGTCAGTCCTGGGCTTTTGTTTGGTGGGATTTTTTTGATTACTGCTTCTATTTCATCAGTTGTTATTGGCCTATTCAGGTTTTCTGATTCCTCCTGATTCAGTTTGGGAAATTATGTTTTTCTAGGAATTTGTGTATTTCATCCACATTGTCCAGCTTGTTGGTATATAGTTGTTCATGGTATTTTCTTACAATCCTTTGTATTTCTGTGGTGTCAGTGGTTACTTCTCCACTTTTGTTTCTGATTTTATTTATTTGTGTCCTCTCTCTTTTGTTTCTTGGTTAGTATGGCTAATAGTTTATCAATTTTGTTTACCCTTTCAAAAACCAGCTCTTGGTTTCATTGATTTTTTTATATTGTTTTTTTTGTCTCTATGTTATTTATTTCTGCTATAATCTTTATTATTTCCTTCCTTCTACTTACTCTGGCCTTTTCTTGTTGTACTCTTTCTAGTCCTTTAAGTTGTAGGGTTAAATAGTTTATTGCTGATTTTTCTTTTCTTTTTTTTTTTGAGGTACGCGTATAGTGCTATGAATTTCCCTCTCAGGACTGCTTTTGCTGTGTCCCAGAGATTTTTCCATTGTTGTGTGTTCATTTTCATTTGTTTCCAGGAAGTTTTTGATTTCTTTCTTGATCTCATTGGTAACCCATTCATTGTTTAATAACATGCTGTTTATCCTCCATGTGGTTAAATGTTTTTGGGTGTTTTTACTGTAGTTGATTTCTAATTTCATTCCACTGTGATCTGAGAAGATGCTTGATGTGATTTCAATCTTTTTGAACTTGTAGAGACTTGTTTTGTGTCCTAACATGTGGTCTATCTTTGTGACTGATCCAGGTGCACTTGAGAAGAATGTATATTCTGCTGTGTTGGGGTGAAATGTTCTATAAATGTCAATTAAATCCATCTGATCCAGTGTGTCCTTTAGAGTCTCTGTTTCCTTGTTAAGTTTTTGTCTGGAAGATCTATCCAGTGAAGTCAGAGGAGTGTTATAGTCCCCTACTATGACTGTATTGTCGATCTCTCCATAAAAGTCCTCTAGAATTTTTTTATATATTTAGGTGCTCCTATATTGGGTGCATATATGTTTACCAGGGTTATATCCTCTTGTTGGATTGATCTCTTTAGTATTATGTAATGACCTTTGTTGTCTCTTATGACAGCCTTCATTTTAAAGTCTGTTTTGTCAGAAATGAGTATTGCTACTACAGCTTTTTTTTTCTTTTCCTTTTGTATGGAAATTTTTTTTCCCATCACTTCACTCTCATCCTCTGTGTGTCTTTTGTTTTGCAGTGGGTCTCTTTTAGACAGTATACAGTTGGGTCATGTTTTTGTATCCATTCAGCTACCCTATTACTTTTGATTGGAACATTTAATCCATTTAGTTTAGGGTTATTATTGATAGGTACTTATTTATTGTCATTTTAATTCTGTATGGGTAGGCATCTCTCTCTGTTTCTTTTTCTCATTACACCAGTCCCTTTAGCATTTCTTGTAATGCTGGCTTGGTGGTGATGTACTTCTTTTAGCCTTTTTTTTTTTTTTGTCTCAGAAGCTATTTATTTGACCGTCTGTTTTGAATGATAGCCTTGCTGGATATAGTAATCTTGGTCTCAGACCTTTGCTTTCCATTACCTTGAATACTTCATGCCATACCCTCTGTCCTGTAGACTCTCCGTTGAGAAATCACATGTAAGCCTTATGGGAATTCCTTTGTAGGGAACAGTTTTCTTTTCTCTTGTTGCCTTTAAGATTGTCTCTTTGTCTTTAATTTTTGGCATATTAAATTAATTATGATATGTGTGGGCATGGGCCTGTTGGGGTTCTTCTTGCTTGGGGTTCTTCTTGGTTGGGGTTCTCTGTGCCTCCTGAACATGTGGGACTTTTTACTTTGCCAGGTTAGGGACGTTTTCTGCCATTATTTCTTCAAACACCTTCTCTATGCCTTTCTCCCTTTCTGTCTCTTCTGGCACACCTGCTATTCTAATATTGTTACGTTTCACTTTGCCCCACAGCTTCCTTAAGCAGTCCTCCTGTTTTTTAATTGTTTTTTTCTTTTGGTTCTCTGATTGAGTGATATTTTTAACTTTGTCTTCTAACACCCCTAGAATGAGTACTGAAAGTGATTCATTTAAGGCTAGCAGGGGATGGTTCAATAAACTTAAGAAAATAAGTATTTGTTTACAGATTAAATAGCACATTAGACATGTACTGTATATAAGAAAGGTTAAAACATGGAATCATTTGGGGGTCTGGAATGAATTAATTCAATTTACATTATTTCTAATGGGAAAAAATTATTCGGTTTTTGAACAAATTGCTTCTCAGGCAGCATTCCAGAATGAATTAAGTTCAAGAACCAAGGTTCCACTGTATATTAAAATAGCACTGTAATGTCTTTGAAAGCAGGACTCTCATTGAAATCATAACCCTAGGAGGACTAGTTTGAATTTGAATAAGACCCAGAGTCTTACTATTCAAAATCGTTAGGATATATATAATATTACATGTCATACAAAACCCAGGAAAATCTCAGCTTGCATTGAAAAAATTAATAAACATGCAAATGAAAATATGACACAAATGTTGGAATTATCTGAAAGACTCTAAGCTATCTTAGTAAGCACCAACAAGTAAATGCATACACTCTTAAAAACAAATGGAAAGAAAGACTGTCTCAGTAAATAAATTGAAAATATAAAGCAGAAGCAAATGGAATTTTAGAACTGAAAATATAATAACTAAAATAAAGTCACTGTAGAGCCTTAATAGCAGCATAGAGATGACAGACAAAAGTGTCAGTGAATGTGAAGATAGATCAAGAAAAACTGATCAATCTAAACAAAAAGAAAAAAGGTAGAAAGATAATTTAACAGACCCTCAGGGATCTGAGAGTCAAAACTAAAATGTCTAACATGCATGTCATTTGAGTCTCAGAGGGAGAGGAGAAGAACTGCATTGCAAAAAAAAAAATGTCAAAAACTTACTAAATTTGTTGAAAGATATAATCCTGCAGATCCATGAAGCTCAGAGAATCCCTAACAGTATAAACCCAAATAAATATGTACAGACATGTCATAATCAATCAGCTGAAACTTAAAGCAAAGAAAAAATAATATACTGAAAGCAGCCAGAGAAAAATGATGTATGATTTATAACTACAATTTTAAACATTGAAGATTTCTCATCAGAATCCATGGTGGCCAGAAAGAAGTAGGACAAGAATTTTTAAAGTGCTGAAAGAAAAGAACCATCAGCTGCAAATTCTGTATAGGTGAAAATACCCTTCAGAAAGAAGGTGAAATAAAGACATTCTCAGACTAATGAAAATAACTCATTTCTAGGAAACCTCTTCTAAAAGAATTTCTAAAGTAAATTCTTCATATGGAAGGGAAATGGTGCCAGAGGAAACTTGGAAAGTTAGAAATGAAGGAAGAGCAATAGAAATGATAATTTTTAAGTTATGTGTATTTTACCACAATAAAAAAGTAAAATGATGGAAAAAGTTATATTGTGAAAACACTAAATAAAAAGAAAGTTGGAGAGGTTACATTAATTTCAGACAAGGTAGACTTCAGAGAAAAGAAAATTACCATGAACAAAGAAGGATATTACATAATGATACAAGGATCAGTTCACCAAGAAAACAACAATCCTACATTTGTATGTACCTAACAACAAAGCTTCAAAATACATGGAGCAAAAAGTTACCGAATAAATTATTTAGATGTTCCATTTAAAATGATTATATTTATGTAAGTTGTATAAAATGTTTCTCAACTACAGCATCAAAAATCAGATCAATGGTTACCTGGGTACAAGAAGGTAGAATTACCAAGGGGCACAAAGAAACGTTCAGGAGTGATGGCTATGTGCACTATCTTTTTTTTAAAAAAAAATAAATCTTTATTATTCAGATTATTACAGTTGTTCCTCTTTTTTCCCACCATAGCTCCCCTCCACCCCGTTCCCCACCCCCCCCCTGCCCCTTCCCCCCCCCTCCACACCCCACCCACTCCAGAGCAAATATCAGATATGAGTGCAAATGAACACTAGGTCTGCCCGCCTCTTTTCCCTGCTGGAAGCAGAATAAGGAGAAATAAGATAGACGATTCTAACTCCTCACCGACCAGCAAAGCGATTTTAAGGGTGGAGAACGTGACACCAGGGTTTCAGAGCATTAACCTCTTGATGTTCTTTCTGGAGGCTCCACTGTTGTTTTGCATGGATTCCTCGGTATCTAGGCAAACCTCACCCTCTAACACTTGTAGGGGCACAATTGAAGTTACAAAGAAGGATGAATAGGAAAAAAAGAAAAAGAAAAAAAAAAGAGAGGGAGGTGATTCCTTTTAGCCTTGGGAGGCCAGCCTCGTCTTCAACCTTTAAAGCATCGCAGGGCCCCCAGGGACATAGCTCATTTCACGGCTTTGGTTTAGCCGCAGACACCTGAGCATGACAGATGATGAAACTGGGAAGGTCTGTAGTGGCCAGGTCATGGGGAGCCTTGAGTGCCCTGTGAGGAGCTTGGACTCCTTGTAGGTAATGGTGCGGCAGCAGGAGGTCTTACAGGAGTAAAATTGTCCATTGGACCTATTGCTGGGCTCTGGTACTGTGCCCTCGATGAGCTTTTAAAGCTCGGTGTTTTAATTTCTCGGCCTTGCCGATGTGTTATCATACTTTCATAATGTGATCATCTCACCTTGGAGATTTGTTACCATACTTTTATAATGTGATCACCATGCGTCTTTGGGTAATATGAAACAAATACGCCCAGCATATTCGGAGGG
>NW_005371709.1:1468673-1477834 GCF_000412655.1 Myotis brandtii
GAACTGGAGTTCAGAGCAGTCGGGAGCTTGAGACTCCCTCCCGATTGAAAAAGACAACCGTGTGCTCAGTTTCCAGCCCTTTCCACGTGCGCCACGTCCTCAGCTACCAGCCCTTTCCACATGTGCTTCCTCAGCTTCCAGCCCTTTCCACGTGCGCCTCCGTACCTCTGCACCTTACTTCCACACCTCCTCTGAGTCTCAGTGTGCTTTTCTCTTTCCTTCTAGCTGTAGAATTTCCACTCAGCCAGCCTTCCTGTGGTTCTGGATGTTTTCCGTTTTGTCTTTTAGTTGTATTTTTGAAGTGGTTGTGGGAGGCAGCAATTTCCGGTTTTTACGTATGCTGCCATCTTGGTTTCCTGATGTACTCTTAAGTTTTTCCTATGTGCACTATCTTGATTGTAGTGATGGTTTCTTATGTATATACACACACTTTTAAATGTATTAAGTTGTATACTTTAAATATATGTTGTTTAATGTACATTAGTTATGCCTCAATAAAGGTATACAGAAAGTTAAAAGAGATAGACTGGAACACATCTAATCTCCCATAATTATCTTACTTCATAGGCTCCATATTTCTCTCTATTCCTACTTTTTCCCACCAAATATGCTGTTTACCTTTTTTGAATAGCCTTTTTGTTCATACATCAAGGAAAGTTAAAGGAGTGAGGGAAGTTTTGGAATGTCTTTAGCTTACCATTTTAACTGAGAAAAATAGAACTTAATCTAAAGGAAGAGGGTATGGGAAGGACAGATTTTTAAAAAATTGTTTCTTTTAAGATCTTGAATCTTGAAGTCATAAACCAGTTATTGACAAACTTGGTCTAGTGGAAGGAAAACAATAAAGAAAACAAAGAACAAGTTCAATATCATTATTCATTAGGACATGGAAATAAAAATCCCAGTGAAATATTATTTCACACTCACTAGGATGGCCATAATAATACTTTTTACATGGAAAATGTGTTTGCAAGGATATGGAGGAATTAGAATCCTTATACAATGCTGGTGAATTGTATATTTATGGTCTGCATGTGTGATGTGATATCTCTCAGTAGTGATCTCTGGATTGTTTGGATTGATATCATGTGTACTCATATTTATGTTCATTAAATGATTGTAGAAGGGCTTTGTAAATAAGTCTTCATGACATTGTAAATTTGGGGATAATGTAAAACAGAGAGCCCAGTCAAGTGTTAGGACTCCAGAAGAGTCATAGAAAGGAAACAGTTTTCACTTAGGAAGGTTATTATTAATTGAGAGAGTAACTAGTTATAATAACTAAGGTTATTTCATAGAATATTCATAACTAAATAACATGTGTGAAATTCTTATAAAATCTCAGTAAAACAAATTTTTTTTTCTGGGTTAAAGTTCACTTAACACTCTCACATCAATGAGAGATGATTCTTTTCTTTCTGAATTTTCTCCATTCCTCTTTGGAGGGTAAAGTCTCTTCCAAGTCTCTGGGAGCCTTTGCAATTCAAGGCAAGCAATTGTTCCTACTCCCAAAATGCTTCTGGGATGAAAAAGCAATTGGAAAATAAATATTGGTTTGAAGACTAATATCGCAGGAAGAAAAACAATAATGAACCAGACACTTTGGGGCTCAGGGAGTGAGCTTTTCAGGATAGGATATGTGGAGTTATTGGACAGGCCATGGCATGTCCATCATGAAGTGTATTATGTCAGGTATAGAGACTTAGAGAGAAAAAGGCTGCTGGGAAATGTGAACTTGTTGATATGGATGACTTAATAGTAATCTTCATTCTCTGTGTAAGCCTTGGATATGCTATTCTAAGTGGATGTTTTCCCATCTATAAAATAAAGATGATAATCTGCCTCAAAGGGCTTCTCTTAAGTATGAAAGAAGATTGTGCATATAAATCAGCTAATATTATACCTGATGGGGACTAAGCAATTAATATATATTAGTTGTTAATATATTAATATTAATAAATTGTCATGGATGAAGACAAAGTCTATATACTCTAGTAGCAGCAAATATGTTAGAAAATAATTGGACCTGGGGGAGACAGTCACAGAGAACACGTTTAGGTAGACAGAAAGGACTTGGGGAAAGAGAGACTCATTCAGTGAAATTTCCATGGGTGACCAGCAGTAGTGGTCCTAATGAAAATGATTTAGTCTAGGTCAGTGGTCGGCAAACTCATTAGTCAACAGAGCCAAATACCAACAGTACAACGATTGAAATTTCTTTTGAGAGCCAAATTTTTTAAACTTAAACTATATAGGTAGGTACATTGTTATTAACTTAATTAGGGTATTCCTAAGGCTTAGGAAGAGCCACACTCAAGGGGCCAAAGAGCCGCATGTGGCTCGCAAGCCGCAGTTTGCCGACCACGGGTCTAGATTATCAGAAACTGTAATTAAATGGAATAAAATTTTAATTAAACATACATTATTGAGCACTTCTTACATGTAATGCAATGTCTTATGTAACTTTGTTAATCTTGATATGTTTAGTATAAGACAAAACCCATGTTCTTCAGGAGCTTACTTAAATGAGCCAATGAGTATGCAATGCAGATGGCCAGTTTTAGAGGGTACTGAGAGAATTAATGGAGAAAGAATACCTTCTCCTGGCAACATGGTATAAAGAAGAAAAAGAATTGAGATCACTCTTGAGCATGTTGGTAGTAGAAAGTAATTGGGACAAAATGCTTGGGGACTTATTTTGGGAGACTGTTCAATTTGTTTAATTCATATGTTTTCCTTGCTGAATATGGTTACACTTGAGCACTGTATTGGCTTGCTATTGTTATTTAAGAGTTGACCCTAAAATTCAATGGCTTTAAGCAACAAATATATATTATTGTTCATAGTCTGAGGATCAGCTGACTGGGAATTAGGTCATCTAGACTGGGTTTAGTTTAGGCATTTCTGCTCTTTGAACCAGTGAGCTTACTAACCTGGGCATGCTTTTAGGGTGATGATAGAATGCATGAGAGCAGATGGAAGCATGTAAGGTTTCTTAAGGCCTAGGCTCAGAAACAGGCCACTGTCATTTCAGCCTCATTCTGTTGGCCACAGAAAGCCATGTGGCCAATCAAACCTAGGGTCAAGGTGTCGAGAAGTATACTTGACTCATGGAGGTTACTGGACAGGCCATGGCGTGACCATCATGAAGTGTATTATGTGAGGTATAGAGACTTAGAGAGAAAAAGGCTGCTGGGAAATGTAGGAGAGTGAGCCACTGGCAAAGGCTCTTCAAAAAGCCAAATATTTTAATTTCCACCATGTAAGTCATGCTTCTGGCTAACTTTGAATAGGCCATTCTATTTGCACAAAAAATTAAATGTCACAAAGAACTTTTACATGTTATTTCTGTAATTTTTTTTAACATGAACAGGTTATCATCCCTAAATTAATGGTAAGAGACATGAAATAGCAATCCCCAGTTAACAATCTCAAGGTATAAATAGACAGGAATCGTTTCCCTCTAATTTAATATAGAAGAAATTCTGCAGCAATGGTAAATGCTCAGGAGCCATTGTGGGTCTTTGATACAGAAAGTAGTACTTTGTCTTCCGTTCCAGGGCAGGGAGATCAGAAGAATGGCTTCTACATATTTCCTTCTCTTTTTTCAGAGTCTAGATTCTAAACTCAGCGAGAAACCACAGATTTCTTTCTTTGGCATCAGATGGGTGGAAAGCTGATTCTTTTGGTTGCTTCTACATCTTCCTCTCATTCTCAAAGCATAGAATATTGGAATTGATTGCTACTTTGCCTTTTAACATAACTGGATTTGAAAGCATTTGTCAACTAATATTTGGAAGTGGTTAGAAAATGCCTCAGTTGATAGAGCTTCTAGTTTCACTTATGATTTGGTTTGGGTATGTGGCAGTTACTATTAGTTTCTTATCAGACAGCCACTCCTGCCCTTCTTCCTTTCTAAAAGAGCCTCACTTTTGTTCAGAAACAGGCAGCTATATGCTTCAGGGGAAACTGATTTCTTCCCAACCTTAGATTGGTGGATCGCCATTTCTTTAAGTCAGGCATGGTAGTTCTATTCTCCTTGCATTATTAGTTTAAGAATTGCCAATAAAATAAAAATGGAAGTCTACTGGTAAGTTACTAGGAAAGATTTCCTCACTTTAAAAGAAATGTGCTGAGAAAAACAATTGTGTGAGGAGGTAAGGCCTGTAGCTGCTGCAGCCATCTTGCTACTATTAAGGGACATGCTTGAGGACAAAGCCAATGCTCTGAGAACAACAGAGCAGAAATTGGAAAGGGTTTAATTACATCATTAAAGATATCACTGAGCTACTGAATTAATCAGCCCTAAAAACACCTTATTTTAAGTCTAGTCTTTTTATGTGAGATACATTTATGTATTGTTAAATTACTTTTTTCTTCTTCTTTGCTGCTAAAAGTACCCTAATTAATTGAAAGTAGGATCCTGTAGTGAGACAGATCTACATCTTGCCCTGCCTTCACCCTCAAAGAGGCAATAAATAAGGTGATCAGGAGCATAGACTTGGAAGTGTACCAGACTTATATTTAATCCTAGCTCTTATCTTTTATTAGTTTATTAATTTTGGAGAAGTTATTTAACCTCCCTAAACTTCCTTTGTTTTCTCGTCTGTGAAATGGGAGATATTAGCTATTTTACAGGATTATTAGGATTTAGTAAGATAATGCATTTACAGCCTTTACACAGAACCTGTCACAACTAGTGCTCAATAAATTCTTTTTATCCTATATAATAAAAGGCTAATATGCAAGTCTACTGAATGGTGGAAGGACCAGTTGCTATGATGCACACTGACCACCAGGTGGCAGATGCTCAATGCAGGAGCTGCTCCCTGGTGGTCAGTGTGCTCTCACAGGGGGAGTGCTGCTTAGCCAGAAGCTGGGCTCATGCTGCTGGCAGTTGGACATCCCCCGAGGGGTCACAGACTACGAGAGGGCCCAGGCTGGGCTGAGGGACACTTCAGTGCACAAATGTCATGCACCGGGCCTCTAGTTTATTAATGTCTGCAAATTCAGATTAATACCACTGCCCACACCATTTGCACATTCAACAAATATTGATTAGGCACATAGTTTGTAGGCTAAGTGTGGAGAACAGCTTTCTTCTCTCCTCTTGAGACAGGAATCTAAACTGTGAGAGGAGTTATAATTTTGGGAAATGGACTACCCAATTCTGCTACCCTGAATTTTGAGAAAATGCTTCATAGGGCCCTGGTTTCACTCTCCTGGCAAAGAAGTATCCTCCTGTACCATAGCCAGTTGTTTTATTTGGCCAAGTCATGTCCATGGCCTCTGTGTTTCTAGCCTTTTAAACCAAGCTGAGTCACCATTTCCAGCCAGTATTTAAGACAGATGCTGGTGATTATTCTAGAAAATTACTTAGAATGCTTCTCCTTACCTCTCTCAGGTATATCACTTTTACTTTAGAAGCAGGTTATCCATGCCCTTTAAAGAACAGCCATGAAGACACTGCTGTCTTCTACTTTCAATAGGGTAGTCTTGTGTGTTCTTCATAAAACCTTAGGATGTCCATCACAGTGTTACTTCTAGGTGCCCTGCCCTCCCCATAAAACATCAACATACACCTACCCTGCTCTTCCCCCAAGTATGCCTCAGCAAAGAACAAAGCATTTTGTAGTTGTAGTAGGAGGTAGAAAGCTTGGAAAGCTCTGTTCTAGAGAAGCTGCTGTGAGATTGCCTCGGAAATAGAATGTTAGATCATCTTTCAGTCCATGGGAAGCACACTGAAATGTATTGAGATACAGAGTGAAAGAGAACTGGGCTAGGAGCCAGGAGATCGGTATGGTATTCTGTAACAGACTTACTATGGGGCCTTTGAAAGTCACTTTACCTTTCAATGTCTATTTACTTATCCCCAGTTAATTATTATACATTCATTGAACAGTTATTTAATTTATTTAATAACTATGAACATTTAATTTATGATTTATGTATTCATTTGAATAATTAGTTATGTTTTATTAATTATCTCTAAGAGATCAGGAACTATGTCTGGCTCTACTGGTTATTGTAACTGTAAGCACAATTCCTGACTTAGAATAGTGCTCAAATATAATTATGACTGAAGAAATGAATCTATAATATGAATAAGCTCTGGGAGAAGTCCTTTCTTTTTCTATAAGTTAAGGGAAAATATCCTTATGTCCTCTTTAGTGTAAAACTGAATAAGTAGTGCTTCTTTGGGAGGAAATACAAATGCCATCTATTTGAGGAGGGAAATCATCTTGATCTCTGAAGCATCAAGATAATGGGGGCACTAGAAAGAACTTCTGAGGAAAATATGGCTATTTTAATTTGACCAGAGGGTATTTGGCAAAGCTTGAAAGTATATGTATGCATGTACTTATCTTAAAGGTTAAGGTAGGATCATATAAAAGTAAGACCATTACCTTGGACTATTTGGTCTCAATCAGGAATAAGAAAGAGAAAATCCGATTCTTCATGTGTTGAAATAAATTTGAGAGCTCCCACAGAAGTTATGGGGAAACTGAAGAATTATGTAGGAGAAATCACCTCCTATATATGAGATGCCTCTGATGCAGAGGGCATCTTGAAGTAATATGCAACTCTTGATGACACCTCTTCAACACTTAGTAAATCTGACCTTTCCTTTCATCTGTCATTTTGCTGAATCACATGGCCCAGCAAGCAGCTAACACATTGCAACCAAACTTCACAATTGCAGGCTGGGAACATGTGCTCCTTCAAATTGATTAGTGATATTACCAGTGTTTAAACCCATTTCCTGTCACCTTGGAGAATGGAGGTTACTTAACAGGAAGTCATTCTGCTGTCATCCAGCAGGGCTGCCAATGCAATTCTTTAAACTTGTTGGTGAATAGAGAGGCAGCCTGCTTTACTCTGGTCTAAAGCTTTTGCACATGTTGAGTAATGCAGGCATTTAGCATTCCATGGAAGCACCTAGATTTGATACTAATGGAATGTGCATTAAGGAAAGGATTTCTAAGTTCTCAAAGGTTTTGGCAAATGCTGACATGGAAACTGTTTTAGTTAAAAATGAGCTTATTTTGTGTTTAAAGGGTCATTTTGCATTAACTGTGACTTCAAGTCGATTTTGAAAAATCACCTCTTTGAGGAGTGGGCAAATAGAAGTCCCAAGAGGCAGCACATTTCCTCTAATAAATTCAAGCAACTTTTTCTTTGTATTGAAGATATTATTTGTCATACATTTTCCTTGTCATACTGAGCATTCCCAGATCATCATTTAAAACAGATTGGTAATTTGGCCCTTAATTTTGGCACCTGTACATCTTTTAAAGCTCTGGTCTGTGTTTGGAGACTTAACTACTCTGTAAGTTAATACCCTTTTAGGGCCTAAACACCACCATTAGCAGCAAATTGGCCTCTCAGGATGCTGGATAGAACCATTTTTTATATTTATTTGTTTAAACTTTATTAGCCAAAGGTTGTCTAACAGCTCAGAGGGAGTGAATTGCCCATGAGGCTTGGAGGCATGTTTAAATATTTCCTTATAACATCAGGGTTAGGAGAGGGTTTGATCATTATAAGTACTTTGGACTGCTTATGATTCCAACCTCCATTTCTAGGCAGCCTTGAAAACACAGTCATGAGCTGCTCACATTCTCTGGTTTGTAGATCTAGTAAGTCCTAGATTTCCATATCTGGAGTTGTCCACAGAGATCATTTGGTCAAAACTACTTATTTTACAAGTAAGAAACTGAAGTCAAAAGATGGGAAGTGAGTTTTAAGTTATTTGTCTTTTCAGGGGGCATTTGCCTTTTTTCTTTCTAAATTTTTACTTTTCACTCGCTGTTGACATATATATTATGTTAGTTTCAGGTGTACAACATAGTAATCAGATATTTATATAGCTTACAAAGTGATCACCCCAGTAAGTTTAGTACCCATCTGGCACCATACATAGTTATTACAATATTATGGACTATATTCCCTATGCTGTACTCTACATCTGAGGGAATACTAGTGTTGATGGAAATGTTCTGTCTTGATGGTATCAGTATCAGTGTCATGGTTGTGATATCATACTGTAATTTTGCAAGATGTTAGCATTGGGGGATATTATAAGAGAAATCTTCAAACACAAAATCTTTAAGAACCAAGGGAAAGGATTCCTATTGATGGAGTTTTATGAACTTTCAGGTGGTAGGAAACTATTCCAGAATAAAGAAGCTCTTCAAGTAGATACCTATTCCTTTCCCCCGTCCCCCTCCTTATTACTACTAACCCTTCTGCTAGGGAGTAGAACTCTTTAAAATGAAAGAGGCTTTATTCCATGTAATATCTGAGTGTGTTTATTTTAGGACAACACCTAGGTATAGTGCATGACATGAAGTAAGTGCTTAAAAACGTGTATTAAAAGCATATATCAAAATGGATTTAAAGATTCTGATATAATGAAAAGTAACATTCTATAGAGGGAAGAGCATCTTTCTTAAGAGTTCAGATCCACAGCACTAATAGTAGCTCATCAGATGACTGCTGAGTGGTTGATATTCTAAAATTATGCAATTAACATTTATCCTCATGAGAGTTTTTTTTGTCTATTCTGAAGTATTTGGCTAAACTTTTGCTGATTCTTGTCTGGTAGGGGTTGATATGAGAAAGGACTTCTAGATTTTTAGACTTTGATGGCTTCTTGGAGGTCATCTAGGCCAGTGGTCGGCAAACTCATTAGTCAACAGAGCCAAATATCAATAGTACAACAATTGAAATTTCTTTTGAGAGCCAAATTTTTTAAACTTAAACTATATAGGTAGGTACATTGTTATTAACTTAATTAGGGTACTCCTAAGGCTTAGGAAGAGCCACACTCAAGGGGCCAAAGAGCCGCATGTGGCTCGCGAGCCGCAGTTTGCCGATCACGGATCTAGGCCAATAATACTATCTAAGCCTTGCTTGATTTCCCTTTGCAATAAACCTGCCAAATTATTGAACAGGTTTTGCCTAAAACAGTTGTATGGTAGGGCAGCTCCTCTTACCATGAGGTGAATATACTTAGAAAGTTATGCCTTTAAAAATAAATTCTTGCCGTAACCGGTTTGGCTCAGTGGATAGAGCGTCGGCCTGTGGACTCAAGGGTCCTGGGTTCGATTCCGGTCAAGGGCATGTACCTTGGTTGTGGGCACATCCCCAGTAGAGGG
>NW_005371709.1:1477938-1482774 GCF_000412655.1 Myotis brandtii
CCCGGTTCGATTCTGGTCAAGGGCATGTACCTTGGTTGAGGGCACATCCCCAGTAGGGGGTGTGCAGGAGGCAGCTGATCGATGTTTCTCTCTCACTGATGTTTCTAACTCTCTATCCCTCTTCCTTCCTCTTTGTAAAAAAATCAATAAAATATATTTTAAAAAATAAAATAAAAATAAGTTCTTATTTTTAGCAATAACCAGCATCCATCAAAATTTCTACTTATAGTCTTTTATAATAGACTCACTTATTATGAGTCTAATTCTTCTTCCAAAACACTGCAATTCATGAGTCTGTTTTTTTCCCCAAGCTTGGAGGTTATATTGTTAACATTATTCCTGCTTCTAAGGGAAGATGCGATTCCTAAATCGGCTGATTCCATAATAATTTTTCTTCCCAAGTAAGCCTTATTTACCTTTTGTAATATTTTTTGCTTAAAGATTTTCAAATCAGTAGTTAATAAAGACATTTAGTTTCCTTTCTAGTCTTTTAGATTTCTAAAGTGATGGTGGTTTTAAGTTTTTGTTTGTTACTTTCAATTGTAGACACATTCCATTTGATGTCTCCTTAAGCAGAGTAAAGAATCTCATTCCTCCAAAAATCTCACTGAGTTTTGGATTGTATCTTTATGGGAGAACAGCTGTGTTCACAAGAGAGGATCGTAAAGGTCTGCCATTAATAATTGGTCTTTGGGTAATTCCATTTTTAAGTCTAAGATAAGTGAATATATAGATAATAATAGAGCACATCACTCCTCTGCTCTAAATGTTGTCTAATGTTAGTGCTACTCACAGTGTGACCCACAAATGGGCTGCATCAATATAACATAGGAACTTATTGGAAATGAATTCCCATGCCCCACTTAAACCTATTGAATCAGAATCTCTGGTCACCAAAATCTGTGTTCTAATAACTTTTCAGGGGATTCTCATGCAAACGAAAGTTTGAGATGCATGGGTGTAAACGTCATAGACTTACATTCAACATCTACTGAAATGCTCTAACAACCTTTCTTTCTCTTTCCTTTACTATTAAGCTTTATCCAAATTTAAATACTTGATATTCTATCATAATTTTCTACTAAATCTGCTCACACTATTCACTCCACTACGAATGTCCTTACTGCCTTTTTTCTTTAAGATCCAGTTCAAATGTGGCCTCTTCTATAAAGACATCAGGAAGTCATCACCTGTAAGTGGCTGCTTCTTTTTCTAAAACTGTCATAGCAATATACAGCTCTCTGCATGATACATTCTTTTATAAATTAGAATTGTTACTTATCTTTTCTCCAAACTTCTATCTACCTCCTTATTCCATCTTGACCATAAATTCTTTTTTAAAAATCCTCATCCAATGATATGTTTATTGATTTTTGAGAGAGAGAGAGAGAGAGAGAGAGAGAGAGAGAGAGAGAGAGAGATATCGGTTGCGCCTCCCTCCCTCCCCCTGCCCACACACATACACACTCTGACTGGGACCAAACCCACAACTTCTTGGTGCACAGAATGATGTTCCAACCAACTGAGCCACCTAGCCAAAGCCACAAATTCTTAAGAAGAGCACTCTCTCTTTCTCTCTAACTTTTCCATAAGTGAGTGGAAAGGATCAGGAAATGTTTGTTGAGCAAATGAAATAATCTGCTATCAAAGGAAAAGCAACATACTCATAACTTAGAGATCTGGGTTCTGGTGTATCTCTGCCATTAGTAAATTTGATTTCTTTGAACAAGTCTCTTCATCTCTCAGGAAGTCAGTGTTCTCATCAGTAAAGTAAAAGGGTTAGACTAGCTGATTGTTTCCCAAACAATGGTCTATAGATGAATGCCAGTCTATGATGAAGTTTTCAACAACTAAGGATGAAATTAAAAAATAAGAACAATGTGGTGAGATTTTAATGATGCTAAATTTATCTAATGTTTAAGTTCCAAGTTAATCTTTCCACATTTTTATTAAAATTTTTATAACATTATGAAATGGTGCTGATAATTGATAGTTCCTTTTTAAATGTCTTTATTTTGCTAAAGCAAATGACTTTGAGAAAATGAGCAACCCTAGTTTGGTACTCTCAATATTTATTTTTTGGAAATGTTGCTGGTCTATGAAATCTATAAGTATGTGAATCACTGGCTTAGATGCTCTCTAAATCTCCTGCCAGAGTTAACATTCTATACTCTGTCAAATGTAGTTGGATTAGGTATGGACACAAAACCCCTATGGAAAATCCAGATGATACAGGAACTGAAGTTGGAATTCTGCATGAGACTGGCTGCCTTGTCCTTGGGGTCCACTGCTGAATCAGCACTTCAGGATGGTGGTAAAGTCATGTGGCTGCCAGTAACCCTGCCCTGAGGGGAGAATGAAAGTTGGAGCTTGTGCTGGGTCTTCTTTCAAGATCCTTCAGAAGAGCTCTAAAAGCTTTTGCACTGAATAACTGCATAATTGACCAAAATGGAGATTTTCATAAATACCTCCAACTCTCAAAAAGTTTTTGGTTCACATTTGACAGGGCAATAGGAACTTTCAGGTATAAGTTAAGGAAGTGGTGTCATTAATAGTAAATGGCAGTTCTTCTAAAATGATGCAAATTTTCAGATATAGGATTTAATTCTATTCCAATAATAAAGAGACTATATAAGAAAGCTTACCAACTATTCTTTTTAAATTGAATTTATTGGGGTGGCATTGGTTAAAAAATTATAGAGGTTTAAGTTATACAGTCCTACCATACATCATCTGCATATTATATTATGTGCTCATCACCCCAAGTCAAGTCTTCTTCCATCACCATTTATCCCCACATTGCCCTCTTCAACCTCCCCACACTGCCCCTTCCCTCTGGTAATCACCATACTGTCAAACTGCTCTTGATGTTGCTTCATTCTATTTCCATTTCAGTCCCCATATCCATTCCACCCTCAAGCACTGAGTCTGACTGTGTTAGTATTAAAGCAGACTGACTCAAGAGGCTTTCTGTATCTAATTTTACAGTAGCATATCTCTTGATTATTAACACATTAAGGCAATATACTTCTAACTTAGAAATTTGATACTAATTGGCTTTGGGATATTTGATTTAAAAAACATTTTTCAAATGGGGCTGTGAATTGTTCAGTTTCTTTATTCAGGATTAACAAAAACATTAATTCTGCCAGGAAAAGTTGGTCTAGCAGGGCAGAAATATTAGAGTCTTGGAGCTTACCTGTCAATCTTGTATTTTCATGTCCTTTGTCTAGAAACAAGCCTATAAGCTAATTGACTTCTGTTCCTTTCCTCTTGGCCTCTCATTTTTCTGAGCATGGAGACTCAAATTAAAACAAAGATAAAATTCCAGGGGAAGCTGGCATTGATCAAGTTTTGGATTAAATTAAATTAAGTGCTTTTTATTGAACTCAGCAGTATTAGTTATTAAAACCAGAAGGCTTTACCCTGGCTAGTGTAAAAAAAGAAAACAATGACTCATACTGGAGCACAGATTTTATTGGGAAATTAAAGCACTCGTTTTCTCTTATTCCATTAAAATTTTTGCAGACAAACACATGTAAACAAGATCAGGGAATGGAAAGCAGTGAGGAGTCAGTCTTTCTGGCCTCTGGTGCTTCGTGGGTTCTAGCTTTCAGTTGTAGGAACTTAGGGGAAATGCTTTATCTGGAAAGAATAGTAGGACATAGTAGGATTTTTCTTTTTTGGAGGGCATGTTAGACAAGTTGCCAAAGTGCTTTTTTTTTTTCCTATACTGACTTGGAATTATGTACATAGGAGAAAGGGAAAAGACAGCAGCATAGTGTAGCATACAGATAATTAGCCAGAAAGTTAGACCCCCCAAATTCCAGCTTTAAATTTATCAGATATAGACTGGTTGGCCTTGGGTAAGACAACATCTCTGCTCCTGTTTGCTCAGCTGTAAAATAAGGGGCTAGAATGGATAGTCTCTAAAGACCTTGCTCTCATTCTGTCATATATATCTGTGTTTTGTTTAGTGCTGTGGGAGACCACCATGGCCTATAGTGACTATAACAATTAACCCAGACTGGCCTGGGCTCAATCTATTCTGCCATCTATTATTCTTATTTTTTAAATTAACTAAAAAAGCCCACACTTTATTCAGATTTCCTTAGTTTTTACATATGTTCTTTTTTCTGTTCAGGATCATCATCCAGGATACCATATTACACTTGGTTGTCACACATTTGTTAGGCTTCAGTTGATTCTGACAGTTTCTCAAGCTTCCTCTGTTTTTGATGACTTTGATAGTTTTGAGGAGTATTGGTCAGATATTTTATAGAATGTCTCTCTCTTGGAGTTTGGCTAATGTTTTTCTCATGATTAGACTGGGCCTACAGGTTTGGGGAAGAAAAACCTGTAATAACTCTGCCACAGAGATGAAGTGCCATTCTCATTGCATCATATCAAGGGTATGTATTGTCAACATGACTTATAATTGCTGATGTCAACCTGGCTGAGGTAGTATTTGTCAGATTTCTCCACTATAAATTTAATCCTTTTCTTCCACTTTCCATATTGTACTTTCGGGAAGAAAGTCCTTGTGCATAGCCCACACGTAAGGAGTGGGAAGATTCACATCCTTGAGGATGGGGTGTCTACATAAATTGTCTTCTTCTGCATGAGGGATTTATCTCTTCTTCCCTATTTATTTATTCATTCATTCATTCATTCATTTATTAATATCAGTATAGACCTGGGGTGGGCAAACTTTTTGACTTGAGGGCCACAATGGGTTCTTAAACTGGACCGGAGGGCCGGAACAAAAGCATGGATGGAGTGTTTGTGTGAACTAATATAAATTCAAAGTAAACATCATTACATAAAAGGGTACAG
>NW_005371709.1:1482963-1489301 GCF_000412655.1 Myotis brandtii
AAAATCAATAAAATATATTTTTTAAAAAGATACTATTTATTGCTGTCAGAGGGGAGGGGTTTGGGGGAATACCACTGGATGAAAGAAGGTGAAGAGATTACCAAAAACATATACACATAACCCATAGACACACAACTGTGCAGTGATTGCCAGAGGGAAAGGTGAATGGAGGTGGGCAAGGAGGGGGGCATGGACGAGGAATGGGGACCAAAAGAGACTTTGCTTGGGGCAAGGTGTGTACAATGCTGTCTTCAGATGATGTTTTATTAAGTTGTACACTTGAAATATGTATGGTTTTGTGAACCAAAGTCACCCAATAAATTCAAATAAATAAGATAAAATAAATAAAAGATACTATTTAAAAATAGGCCTTACTTTCCAGTACGCATAGGAGCACCCAGTATAGCAACGTGGCAAGATCACAAATCTCAGTTATTTGGGACTTTGGTTCCCTTCAGAAAAAAGGATAAGTTCCACTAAGTGTCAATTCTATTTCAGATCCCTCTATTTCCCCAAGCACAGTACTTACTAGACATACTAGAGGCCCGATGCACGAAATCCGTGCAAGGGGCTTGGCCCCCCCGTCGCTGCCATGGCTGCCTCTGCTTCGGCCCCGTCCAGAAGGTCGTCTGAAAGGACTTCCAGTCTAATAAGCATATTACGCTTTTATTATTATAGGTAATTAGTATTTAATAAATCCTCAAATGCCAAAATGTTCTAAAATTGTTTAAGCCTAAGGACTGAAAATTAAAGACTGGACATCAAGGAGAACTTTCTTCAAGACCCAACTCTGCCATAAAAAGGCAGGGCTTTTATTACAAGGTTATTCTCTGTGGTATGACTGCTCTGAGTCACACTGTGGATGAGCCTACCATGTCCATGAACATGGGATGCTACAATGTCCAGTAGCTCCTTGGACTGAAGAAGACTGAATGCTGCTTGGATGGGTCTGTAAAAATCACTCTTCTTCTGCTAGACATTTTCTATAAGCTTTCAGTCCTTTTCCTGAATAATCAGAGTTAAATTACGTCTGGCAATAGGATCTGGGTCTATGACTTTGACCACTTCTAAGACACATGTCTTAAGAGCTTATTAAGAGCTATATTTTCCTCAATACAAATTTCTTTGAGCTAATTCAGGGGTGGGCAAACTTTTTGACTCGAGGGCCACGATGGGTTCTTAAACTGGCCCGGAGGGCCGGAACAAAAGCATGGATGGAGTGTTTGTGTGAACTAATATAAATTCAAAGTAAACATCATTACATAAAAGGGTACAGTCTCTTTTTTTTTAGTTTTATTCATTTCAAATGGGCCGGATTCGGCCCGCGGGCCGTAGTTTGCCCACGGCTGGTATAGACTCATAGAAATTTATTTTATTCTTTTGGTTATAATCCAGTATTACTTGATTTCATTGTTCAAATTGTTCCAGCTTTGGCCATTGGGAGTTCTTTCAGTTGGCTCCCACGTCCCTTTGACACACTTCATCACTGGGTTTTTGTTGTTTTTGGGTGCTTCCTTTTGCCACCTGTTTTTTTTTGTTTTGTTTTTTAATAAAGTCTTATTGTAATACAGCTACACCCATTCTTTTACATATTCTTTATGGTGGCTTTTGTACTACAAAGGCAGAACTAAGTCCCTGTAACAGAGACCATATGGCCTGCAAAGCCTAAAATATTTACTCTCTGATCCTTTACAGAAAAAAAGTTTGCTGACTCTTGATTTAGACCATTCTATATGTTTTTAAAAATGTATTTATCTTAGAGAGAGAGAGAGGAAAGGGGAGAGAAAGAGAAACATCAGTCTGTTGTTCCACTTACTTATGCATTCATTGGTTACCTCTTGTATGTGTCCTGACCAAGGATCAAACTTGAAACGTTAGTTCATTGGGATGACACTGTAACCAACTGAGCTACCCAGCCAGGGCCCCATTCTCTTAGGTTTTCTAGTAGCTGTAACTTGATAGTGTATAATTTCTAGGATTTTCAGATTTCACTTTATTACATTTTTCCTCCTCTCGGAATATGATCTTGACCCTGAAGTTTAATCACCAATGGTGCCATCAGCAAGCCTTTGTTTAACACTTGTGGGTTTGGGTGGCTATGTTTTTTGGCTATGACTGCTTCCTTGCCCAAGTATTTGATTAGTTATAAAATACCTTTTCTGTTAGTAGTTTTTGTGTGTGTTTGTGTGTGTGTGTGTGTGTGTGTGCGTGTGTGGGTGTGTGTTTTATGGAAGGAAAAATTCAGTAACTTTTTACTAAGTTTTTAGTAAAAATTTTACTAGCTTGGACTAAAAGAATTTATAATAGCCCTAGCTGGTTCGGCTCAATGGATAGAGTGTTGGCCAACAGACTGAACGGTCCTGGGTTCGATTCTAGCCTAGGGCATGTACCTTGGTTGCAGATTTCCTGGCCCTGGTCGGGGTGCATGCAGGAGGCAAGTAATCAATGTGTTTCTCTCATATCGATGTTTCTCTCTATCTCGCCCTCTCCCTTTCCCTCTCTCTAAAAATCAATGGAAAAATATCCTCAGGTGAGGATTAACAAAACAAAACAAAAAACCCACAGAATTTATATAACCAAGGTCAGAGTTGTTTAATGGCTTATACTTGAAAAATTTCTTGTTGATAGCACTAAATCTGCCCCATAGAAGCAGATAGGTGGAGAATTTGATGTGAAGTAAAGAATGCTGACTAGAGTTTTGTGCAAGTCCATCAAGCCTACTTCATTAGTGAATTTACTCAAATTAGAACCAAAGGTTCTAATAGTGAATAGGAGTGCATTAAACTACTTCTCTTAAGTGTTCTCTAAGCCATGTGTTCTGACCAGTACTGAGAGAAAATAAATCATCAGGCTCCATGATGGTTTAATATGTCTAAACATCTGGATTTAGACATAAATTTTATTTTAGTATGGTTTTCACACTCCAATATCATCATCTCACCAAATTAGTAAAGTTGTCAATAGAAGGAGAGTAGAGAAATGGGGTGATTTATTTTAAATAATAAGTGTATTTATTAAAGTCCCAGTGAAGCAACATTAGTATTATAAATTCAAATTACAGTTTAACTCATAATAACATAGATAGGAGTAGAATGGACAAGGATAATACTCATATGCTTTCTATGGTGTGTTGAGACTGATATCTATACTAATAAAAGCCTAGGTGGTCCTCACGCCCTTGTGCGCAACGTCGTCACAAGATAGCTGCCATAAGATGGCCGCCACAAGATGGCCGCACGCACAGCGGAGGCGGGGCCGAGTGGCTGCTCCATGTGGTGAGGCCTGGGGGTCCTGTGGCTCCACATGGTGCAGAGGAGGCCAGTCCTGGCATCTCCACCGCCTCGTGCGGAGGAGGCAGGTCCCTGCGGAGGAGGCGGGGAGTGCAGTTGTGAGTGATCAGGCTGGCAAGGGAGGGCAGTTGGGGGTGATCAGGCCGGCAGGGGAGCAGTTAGATGTCAATCAGGCTAGTAGGAGAGCGGTTAGGGGGCGATCAGGCTGGCAGGCAGAAGCAATTAGGGGCAATCAGGCAGGCAGGCAAGCAGTTAGGAGCCAGTGGTCTCGGATTATGAGAGGAATGTCTGACTGGGGATCGGGCCTAAACCGGCAGTCGGACATCTCCAGAGAAGTCCCAGATTGGAGAGGGTGTAGGCTGGGCTGAGGGACATCCCCTCCCCCATGCATGAATTTTGTGCACCGGGCCTCCAGTCTATATATATAAAAGCCTAAGTGACTGAATGACTGGTTGCTATGACGTGCACTGACCACCAGTGGGCGGATGCTAAACGCAGGAGCTGCCCCGTGGTGGTCAGTGTGCTCCCACAGCAGGAGCATCGCTCAGCTGAGACCCGTCCTGGCAGCCCACGAGCCCACCAGCAGCCACTCACTCCCTCAGTAGTCCTGCAGGTCCAATCTCCGGAGAATGGGACAGGCACCAACAGACCAGCGCCTGAGGCACGATCCCGAAGTGCCACCGGCCTCCTGGAAATTGGCCTTAGGCACTGCAGCTGCTCCACCTTCCTAGACACTTCTCAAGAAAGAAACAATATAAAAGTGGCCACCAGGTGGCTCCCGACAACCCGTGCGAATGTCAGTGGGATGGTTCTGGAACCTGCAAGGGCGTCCCGCCGCCTGCCCAGAGGGCCGATTGTGTCCCGGCCCCCCTCCTACCCCCTTCAGGACCCCACGAATTCATTCACGGGCCTCTACTCCTATATAACACTATGCACACAGGGGACAAGATTTGATCTGTAGTATGGCCAGATTATAGCATGGTGGTACTCTATTTTAGAATTTTACTGTTAAAATAACGGACTGAGAAAGTTAAAGTTCTCCTAGGTACATTAAAGCACATAAAATAAAGGCTTGTTTCTCTCTTCTTTCACTGCCAATCTTTTCAAATATGTAGTCATCCCACAGCCTCCACTTTGAATCCACACTCTCATTAGTTCTCTGAAATCTGCCTTTTCCTCTGATTACTTGCCTGTATCAGAACTCTTGAAGGTCACCATGACCTCCTATTGCTAAATCCAATTGTCTTTTCCCAGCCTTAATTTCCTTGATTTGCTTGCAACATTTAATACTATTTTGCACCTTTGTGCATGTGTTGTGTGTGTTTTAAATCTAGTTTTTAGCTCTTAGCTTTTGTCATTCTATGCAGTTCTCCTTGGTGATTTTGTTCCCTACTTTGGTTCCAACTCTATATAGCTGATGGTCAAATCTAAATCTACAGTCTGATCTCTCTCCTGGGTAATTATCTCCAGGAAACGTTTTCATGTGGTGTCTTGGGTCATGTTAAATGCAGTGTATTTTAACCTGTCATTTTTCTTTCTTAAATTTGGTTCATTTCTTATGTTTCTATTAATAATCTCACCATTCTCAGGGTTGCCTGGGCCTGACATTAAAGTGACATTTGATACACCTGTTCTCTTGTTCTACATAGCCACTGAGTCAACAAGTTCTAATGACTTTCTCCTTTGCAGTGCCTTTTCCCTCCTGCTTTGTTTTTTTGTTTTTTTGTGGGTTTTTTGGTAAATATTTACTGAGTATTGTTCACCATGTACCAGGGGTTGTTTTCATTTTACTCTTCCTGTCCATTTTATTCTAATTTACCACTATATATCTTAACTATTATAATGACCACCTCAGATTGGCTTCTCTGTTTTTTTTCTTTCTCCCCTAATCCATCTATCCAGATGACAGTTCTTTAAAAAAAATTATTGATTCATTTTAGAGAGAGAGGAAGGCGGAGAAAAATTGATTTGTTGTTCCACTTATTGGTTGATTCTTACCTAGTATTTGTGCCCTGACTGAGGATGGAATCCACGACCTTAACGTGTCAGGATGATGCTCCAGCCAACTGAGCCACACCATCCAGGGACCAGATGACAGTTCTTAAAAGTGAATTTTATAATGTCTTTCAAAGAACTAGAGTGGTTCCCCACTATAAAGAGAATAAGGTAAAACTTCTACACTTAATGATAAAATCCTTCCACAACTTGGTCCATGCTTATCTTTGGAGTGTCACTTCCTTCTTTTCTATATAACCCTCTTTCCTCCAAAGCAAGTTTCTTCATAATTCACTGAACTCACCTTTTATTTGTACTTTTCCTTTTAAAAATCATGGTAGTAATAGCCCAGCTGGTGTTGCTTAGTGGCTAAGCATTGACCTATGAACCAGGAGGTCTTGGGTCGATTCCCAGTCAGGGCACATGCCCGGATTCCGGGTTCGATCCCCAATACGGGGCATGCAGGAGGCAGCCGATTGATTCTCTCTCATCATTGATGTTTATATCTCTCTCACTCCCTCTCTCTTTCTCTCTGAAATCAATAAAAATATTTTTTAAAAATTCAGGTAGTAATAGTCTTCTTACCTAAGATGCCTTCCCTATTTCATTCCACAGTGAAATCTGTACATCATTTAAGTCCCAGCTGACAGCTCACGTGTAATGTGAGTAGAATGGCAGCATGAAAAGGTAGCATGGTGGATAGAAGGAGAAACAAGAGATTGGAGCTGAGAGGACTTCACCATTTGGGTGGTTTTGAACAAATCATTTTGTCCAATTTTCATTTCCTAACTGTAAAAGTCAGAATATACCATTACCTTTACAAGGATGTTGGGTGGATTAAATAAATAGACATATGTAAACTTTCCAGGCATAGTATCTGTCATCTAGTAATTGCCCACAACTGTTTGTTTCATCTGAATCTCCAAACCTAAATTATAGTAGAATTTCTTACACAGCTCGTCTTCCCCTCTATATGTTTACTGCCTTACTATGATAATGTTATCTCTTTTGTAATCTTCCTCTCCTCTCCTCTCCTCTCCTCTCCTCTCCTCT
>NW_005371709.1:1489369-1492459 GCF_000412655.1 Myotis brandtii
TCCCTTCCCCTCCCCATGGGACCAGTGAATATTGACATATATTATTTCACCTGATGGCCTAGGATTTAAGTGTAACCATCTCTTTCCTTTTCCCCCAACCATAGTCATCCCCAAATACCACCCTCATCCCCATACATATCTACACATTTACTTGGACCCAAGCAATAATAGATTAATCTAGTTCCAGTCTCAATTAGAAGTCTCTGACCTGCCTTGCTCTTTGGGAAGAATGGAAGAGGAATAAGAACTTTCCTTTTAATAATGATAGGTGAGATTACAAGGTTGGAGTCTCTTTAGTATCCTCTGGTATCCAGGAGGTGTCACTACAACCTTATATGCATTGTGAAAAGGTAGACCACACCTTTTGCTTAAGTGTACCTCTTACTGTAGTATGCAACACTGGATACTGAGTTTTCTTCACCTGGCCTTTTAAATTGCATGACTATCAAGAGGGAAGCATTGAAATTCAAGGCACAAATCCTTGTTATCCTGAGAAGTGATTGGGAGTTGCTGGAAGGCTGAGTGATCTGGTTCAATTGTGTATGGAACAAATGATTTGAGATCTAGCATCCAAAAACAGTTTGGAGCTAAACAAAGAATAATCTGTGTTTCCAGGGAGCTGAGGCCAAGGTGTGCTGATTGTTTACAGGCCTGTTCATACCCTTCTTACAAGAAGCTTTCCTAGGCAGGTAGTAATGGCCAGAAGCATGTGAAGAAATCTGTGGTCTTCTTTATCTCTTCTATCTCTAGAATTCATCTCTAGGCACAACAGAAACTAGCTGAGCTTTCTATCAGGGAGATCCTTGAAAGCTATCACAAAGGGAAAAAAAGGCACTCAAAAATTTCTCATTTAATTTGGCAAAACTAAACAAATAGAACAGAAGTTATCATAAAATACCTAAAAGCACTGTCTTTGAATGGTAATGTGCTTGCCTGTACTCCCTCAACCCAAATGACAGCTTTCTCTGTTCTATTTGCCTCTGATGAAATATATCAAAATAAGGATTGGCTTGACCTTCTGACATCAGGATAAAGACCTTGTCAACTTTCAGCACAGTTAAGTTTGTGTGCAGTGTAATACCTGAAAAGGAGACCTGAGAGAAGAATGGTTTGGGCATGACTAGTGGGAGCATTTTTCCTGTTGTATTAGAAATAAATAAACCAGTGTTCCTGATGGAAGAAAAGGTCACTGTGCTGTGGGATATGCCTTCTGTGAGATGAGGCTCTGACCACTAATGACACTTGTGCTTTTCATTACAACGGAGGTGTTAACCACATCGTGCTGGCTGTGTTCCAGCCCAAGCCATTGCAGCCTTCTGCTTCTGCAGCCTTCCTCCTCTTTGCCTTGGTTGGCTGTAGAATTCTTCACTTCCTGTCCTAAACTTTTGTGAGGTGTCATGGCTGTTAAACAGCTGCCATGTTGCAGGCCAGATGTCGCTGCACATTAGTGTGCATGAAATGTTCCTCCTATAAAATATTAGATAGTTTAAAAATCTGTTTTGAAAGTTTGTAAAACACTTAGGATTCCTTCAAAAGAGGGCTATTTGTATATTCTTAAATTGTGTGTGAAAAATGTGCCAAAGTATACATTGCAAAGGATGTAAATACTATAGTGCCTCTGTCTCCTGATTGTGAAGATAAGTTGCCAGCTATTTTGAGGAGAACATGTGGATATAATCCAATTAGATTTTCAAAAATCTATACTAAGGCTTCTAATCAAAGGTCTTTAAAATGTAGTCATTGCATTGATTTTGGAGTGGGAACAGTCTTATTTTGACTAAAGTAAGGACTTTAGGAATAGGAAACAAAAGGAGGAATAATGCATACTTATGTTATTTTAAAAGTTGCTTTATTAAGGTATAATTTACATAGAGTGAAGTTAAAAGATCGTAAGTGAACAGTTTGATCAGTTTTCACAAATGCATACTCTTGTGTTACCCCAATACTATCAACACTCAGCACATTTTCATCACCCTCTGAAAGCTTCCTTATACTCTTTCCCAGTCAATGTTCACCCTCTCCCACCCTTAAACAACCACTGGTCTGATTTCTGTCATCATAGATTGAGTTAAGCTATTCTAGAACTTCATATACTAGTAAATAGAATTATGTGGCATGTACTTGTTTTGTATCTGGCTGCTTTCATTCAGCGTAACATTTTTGAGATTCACCCATGTTTTTCTTTGTATCAGTAATTTGCCCCTTTTTTGTTGCTTAGTACTAATCTCTTATATAAATATCACAGTTTGTTTATCCATTATCCTGTTAATGGATATCTGGGTTGTTTCCAGTTTTTGGTTATTATGAATAAAGTTTCTAGAAGTTCTTATGCAAGCATTTAATTAGACATAGATTTTCATTTTTCTCATATAAATACCTGAATCATAAGGTAGAAAGATACATGTTTAATGTTTTAAGAAACTGCCAAACTATTTTCCAGTAGGTCTATTATTTTATACTTCCACCAACAAGGTATGAGAGTTCTGGTTATCCCACATACTCTCCAATATTAATTCTTTTTCATTTTACCATTTCTAGTGGATGTGGAATGGTACCTCATTATTCCTAAGTTTTTATTTTAAATTTTGCCTGTATAGAAGTTTTATAAATTTGGATTCAGAAGTTCCTATAAACCCTTCTCCTAGCTTCCCTTAATGTTAACATCTTACATCATCATGGTAATTGGTCAAAACTAAGACATTAACATTGTTATAATGCTGTTAACTAATCTACAGCTTTTATTTGGATTTCCTCAAATTTTTCCACTAATACTCTTTTTTGTTGTTGTTGTTCCAGGATCAAATCCAGGATACCACATTGTAGTTAATCTCATGGTTTTAATTTGCACTTCTCTGGTGACTAATGATAATTTTTCATGTGTTCATTGGCCATTTATAGATTTTTTTTTGTAAAGTGTCCATGTGTCTTGCCAACTTTTTTTTGGGGGGGGGGTCTTTATTTGCCTTTTGTCACAAAATTTTGAGAACTCCTTATTTATTCTGGATATGGATCCATTGTCAGCTATATATATACACACACACACACATATATATATACACACATACACACACACATATATATATACACACA
>NW_005371709.1:1492783-1501412 GCF_000412655.1 Myotis brandtii
GTGCTTGTATTGTGCAGGAGTGGTTTCAAGAACATGAGGGAGACTTTACCTTGCTTAGGTGGTCCCCACAATCACCAGATCTCAATCCAATTGAGCATTTGTGGGACGAAGTTAAAAGAGCCATCAGGCAGCTGGTTCCACAACCATCAAATCTCACAGAACTGGACAGTGCTATTCATCAGGCATGGTGTCAGATTCCTTGCATCACCTTTCAAGATCTCGTGGAGTCAATGCCAAGAAGAATCGCCACAGTATTGAAGGCAAAAGGTGGCCCAATGAAGTACTGATGGGGTGGTCATAATAATCTGGCTGGTCATAATAATCTGGCCACTCAGAGTGTGTGTGTGTGTGTGTGTGTGTGTGTGTGTGTGTGTGTATGTGTGTGTATGAAGTATAATTAATGTTAGAGTTCCAATTGATAATAAGGAGGACTCAGATTTAATATTTTGAAATTAATCTGAAGAGAAGAATATACTAGGATTTCTTCAGAGAAGTAGGTTGAACTAAGTTTGGACTCTGAAATATAAACCTAAAGGTGAATATATCAGGAATGGGCCTAATAATAATAGTAGCAATAGTAATTGCTTATACTTGTTGGGTGCTTGGTATATAGCAAACCCATTTGCTTATTCCTTTATAAACATCATTTCATTTTATTCTCACAACAATACTATGAGGTGGGATTACTATTATCCACATTTAAAGGTAAGAAAACAAGTCTTAAAGCAGTTAAAAAATTTGTTCAAGTTACAGCTGTAAAATGGTGACTTCAGGGTTTGAATCCAGGCAGTCTGACTCGAGTCTGCAGGCTTAATTTCTGCAATATTCTAACAGGAAAAAAAAATCAGTGAACTTCAGTGTGTGTGACTAGGGACATGGAAACCAAGAACTATGAAACACTGTTTCTGATGTCATTGTTGTGGCAAAAGTTATTGATAACTTTCTGGAAAACTATTTTATCTTTGGATAAAACAGTGCCCTTGTACCTAGAGTATCATGTGCAATTTTTTTTTGTCACCATACTTCAAAATGATGGAATTAGAAGGTCAACTAAAATAATAAAGAAAGAAAAGGAGGAGTAGTGGTGATGGAGGTGTTCAGGAACAAATTATACAGATTGGAGCTGTAGCATAAGAGGACCATCATTGAAGTTTCTTTAGTTTATAGAAGCTTAAGTAAAATAAAAGGAAGAATTCTTTTATATAACTTATGGAACTTATTAACTAAAGAGAAATAGGGAAGGGTAAAAAGGGTAGAAATATATTCAGAGGAAAGCTTAAAAGGTTTAATAAATGACAGCTAGGGAACAGGGATACTCCTGAGGTCTGAATTTGTTGTCCGAGAAGACAACTATGTTCAATTTTAACAAATTGCATTGCAAAACTTTAGGACATTTTATATGTCTGAACAACTTGCCTTTTCTAGAATATGACATTGTATTCTTATGTTATCATATATGCAGCTCTCTCTGGCTCATATGCCCCAGCCCTCTTCATCCTTTAAGACTCACCTTAAAAGGCACCTCTTCTGTGCAGCCTTATCCAACATTTCTAGGCAGTTAGTTACTCCCTGCTCTGTTCTCCTTGTAATTTCTTTTATTTTAGCACCAATTACAGTGTTTAGGCAATCTTACAATCTAAATTTTCACTGGTGAATGATTGGATGGCAAATCTTGAGGTCAAAGAGATAAAAAAAGGGGACAAGAATGTATAATTTTCCTATGTGCCCAGAACTTGAAAACTGGACACTGGTTAACTGTACTTATTCCCACCATAACCATTATCCCCATTGTGAACTAAGGCTCAAAGGTGTTGAATAATTTGTCCCAGGTCAAACAGCTGCAAGAAAGTATAACCAGGATTGGAACCCACTGCTGTCTAACTTCAAATGCTGTGCTTTAAACCAGTGTAATATGAAGACTTTTGACTCCTTATATCACATTTTAGTTTACTCCACACCTGGCTACCACTGAGAATGCCTATAGGGAAGAGAGATGTTACTCCTTTCGTTAAGCATATTTGGTCTCCTTACAGGCCTTGTATAACAAGCTTATCGATTGCAAGGCTTCTCTTATACTTTATTTCCACCATAGATCTAGCACAGTGTCTTGTACATAGTAGGTGCTCAATGAAAATTTATTGAATTGAATTATATCTTACTGTGCTCCAATGATTCAATATAGAAGCTGGGTTGTGGCTTGGGAATTAAACCATCATTGCCTCAACTTTCTTATAGATCTTCCAGTAAATGATTGGCAGCAACATAATCTCATGTCTGTGTTCTGGAATATATTAACATTTTCTACTTTAAAATGTCTTATTTTTATCTTTTTAGAGAGTTATTACTAAAGACATTCTATTAAAAAAACACCCAGTTACTATGAAAAAACAACTACTAAAATTATAGCATCAGTCCTAAAGAAGTCAGAAAGCTAAAAGGCAAAGGGGCTATTCTAGTTTCCTAAAGCCCAAGGGAACCATAAAGTATTTTCTACAGTAAAAAAATATATTTTTTGTCGTGTTGAACATTTATTTGTAAAAGGTAACCTTGCTTACATAATGAGTTTACCCTGTATTAGGAATATGCAGTAAAAAATTGTCTCTGTATTTAAGGAAATTAAAATCTAGTTGGGAAACAAGATAAAGTTGAAAGATGCAATTGATAAAGATGCATTTGATTTATTTTTCTACATTAGTGGAAAGGAGTCGGTGCCTTATGGTTTTAGAGAAATATTTGTGGAACTGATGAGATAGAAGAGGTGATTGAAACCTGGAATGCTTAGAGTTAGGGTTAGGGAGACAGTGGAGTTAACTGGGTGCAGCCTGCTTTGAATTGCTTCCAAGTAGTTTTATGTGGCTGGAAAAAAACAAACTAGTCTCACGTCAATTTCATGAATTTCAATAATCTGGAATAGGCCATGGTGATGCTCAGCGATCTTACTGTTTTTCTTGTCCGTTTACTCACCTATTTTTTTCATTTTATTTTCTCTCCTCAAAATTTACAATCCCTCCCCACCCCCACCCCGTATCCTTTACTTTCATTGGCATACAAACATGGGTCCTTTTAAATCTACATCAGACCACTTGACTCTTCTGCTCTAAACCTTCCATTGGCATATCATGTCTCTCAGATTAAAGCCATTGTTCTTACAGTGGCCTAGAAGGCCCTGTGGTCTGTCATTCGCCCTCTATCCCACTACAACTGACTGCCTACTCTCTGATCTTTCTCCTACTACTCTCCCATTTGTTACCTTCACTGGCTTCCTTGGTCTTCTTAGAAAATATCGAGTGTACTCTTATGTAAGGGCTTCTGCATTAGCTATTCTGCTTGGAAATTTCCCTCAGATGCTTATGTGGCTTGTCTCTGACTTCCTTCAGGTTTCTGTTCAAATGACAAGGAGGCTTTTCCTAACCACCTATATAGAATGTTAATCCCCAGTCTGACCTCAGGACTCTCTAGCACCCTTATTCTTTCTTATTTCTCTTTGAATTATATATTTATTTATCTGTTTAGTGTTTGTCACTTCTCAGTTGAATGTAAGGAACTTTGTTTTGTTCTGAGTTATATTCTCAGAGCCTACATGTTGTAGACACTCAGTAAATTTTGAATGAATAAATGAAGTAGACATTTGAAAAATGGGTAAACATTTCAGAGATGAAGGCTAGAAAAGTCATTCCATGTTAGGAAAATAGTTTAAGGAAATAAGGAAAGGTGGGAATATGATCAATTTTAGAGACAGTGAGTTGACTAATATGAGTGGGACATTGGGTTTGAGTTGAAAAATGATAGGACAAAATTTGTAAAGTTATGTTGGAGTATATTATGAAAAATTCTGAAGAACAAGCTAAGATATTTTATTTGTATATTATAGATAATGAGAAGTGATTGCAGATTTTAGAAGAATGGTGTGTGTATTTCCCTTTACCAGGACAGAATTCATGAGGCACATCCCAGGGAAGCTTATAATCTCTCCAGTGTCTCTGTTGCTAAAGCTCCAGAAGCTTGCCTTATTTTGGAATATATGAACATATTTTAATTAGTTTTCATTTTTGAGCTGGAAGACACATTTGACATATTGTTTAAACTACTACCATGATGTTGTGCTTTCATGGTAAGAACCATTGTTTAACACATTGGCATTTGGGAGTCAGTAAATATTGATTTAATGAAGAATATTTGTTGAATAGAAACAAGTCCCAAAGAATTTGAGTGACTTACCTTAAAGTCATTCAGCAGAATGGTTCCCAACTCTAGAGTTTTGGTAACTGTTCTTTGTGGTTCCTTTACAGCAAGTAATTCAAGAGATTAACTACACAATCCAGACTCTAGACTTAGATTTTTTTCCTCCTTAAATGACTATTAAAATATAACATTTTTATTATAAGTAAATAATGAAATGAAATATACTTTGAATTAAAATGCAATGGACAAGAACTATAGGTAGAACTAATCCTAGTCGATTGTTTTATTAGGATTATGATCTTATTTAGAATGCATAGTGAATTTTCTTTCCCATAACGTTATCTTGGCCTCTGGTTGGTTGGTTATTGGCAACTCTGACATTAGAAAGCCACATCTGTTTTAGTTGCTTGATAGTTCTTTTCTCCTGATTCTTGATTGTGTTTTATTCTTTCTTATCAAGTAGAAACCAATTTTTTTTCCTTTGCTTTCAGATATTATATGTTTAGGGACTTTACCTAAAAACTGAGCCAGGAATTCATTTGTCTATGTGAGAGTCTTGTTAAGTGTTAGGGAATTATTGAGTTCATAGAGAAACTTTCTCCATAGGGTACCCTTTTGCCCCCAGCTCTTTCATTTGTTTTTATTGTTGTTTTGTTATGAACATAAACATCTTATAATTTGGCAACTTTACATCCATCTCTTCTCACTTCTGCAGATTCCTCACAAGAAAGCATTTTTGTTGGTATAACCTAGAAAGCTTTAGATGACACTATTCAGATCATTCAGAGCCAGGGTTAAACTAGTATTTTGTTTCTAAAGTCCATGTCTTCATATTTATATCACACTGATTCTTCCACCCAGGAAGGGGAAAACAGGAAGGAAACTCTGGGGATAGGGGTTAAGAAATACATAAATAATTTGGGAATGAGAGGGCAATTTTACAGATGAAATAGCTGTCTAAGAATGAAATGAGAGAGTAGCTTAGGCAGCGTGAGAATCTGATTGTATTTTATCCAAAACCAGGTTATATAAATGTGGGGTTGATTCTATTTGAGATCTTTTTTCAATTGTCTGGTGACTTTTCTCTCAATATTTTATATACTGAATGCATTGGAGTGTTGCCACCAAACATAAACATATTCCCAACTTTGGTTAAAGATTTCATGAGGGATAGCTACTGAAATTGTCAGAATTTGGAAAGGTTCTAATTATAATATCCCATCATACTCCATGTTAGCAGCCAAACCACAACAGACATTGAGCCTTAGAGGAAAAACATTTTCACTTGTCAGCCAGAATATATAGCTACTAGACAAAAATATTGTCTTAACTGTTTATTTAACATTAAACATTGGGCCGTGCCATAATATTAGGTTCAGCCATGTGAAATTGTCAATATTCTACCATTTTTTAACAATAAGAATAACAAAATAATAAGAGCAATAATTTATTGACATTACTAAATCTTTATGATGTGCTAAATGCTTACCATTATTATCTTATTTAATTTTCAGAGCAAACCATGTGATAGATACTATTTCCTCCTCTTAGAGATGAGGCTAAGAAAGGTTACGAGTTGTCCATGGGCAGATAGGTTGGAAGGTAGCAGAGGTCATATTTGAGGTATCTCTTACAGTAAATGCCCTGCCTTTCAGTGTGCTAGGTTGATTCCTTATGGAGATCTAGAAAAATGAAGACACTTGTAGTAATAATAGCTGTCTGTGGTATTCATCTCACATGGAATGTTTTATTTACATTTTAATTAAGCCATACAAAAATGGATATCTTTCCTCTGTAGCTGCAGGTACCTTCTTAATGTGGCTTCAAGTTTAGAATAACTTTATTCTGAGGCCAACCAATGTGGCTTTCCTCTTTTTTTTTCATTTGCCTTCTCTAGACATTTCTGCTTTTGTTGCTTAAATATCTTTTTGGAAAATAGGGAGAATGTTCGAAAAAGCCTATCAATAACAAAGGATTTATTTATTTCTATTCATTGTTTCTTTGTTAACGAACTACTGTAGTAGTTTTGTTTCATAAAGTTGCCCAAAAACACTGAATTAGGGAATACTGAGTCATGTTCTTGGAGGAAATCAAGATTAGGTTCCTGTGAGCTTCTGGCCACGCTTTCATCAGCCAATCAATACATAGCTTTGTTTTATACATATTTCTGTTTAAGGATACTTTATTTAATATAGGGTGGGGCAAAAGTAGGTTTATAGTTCATATGGAAAATAATACAATAATAAATAATAATAATACAAGAATAAACTCTGTATTTCACATATTCAAAAGTGTAAACCTATTTTTGCCCAACCCTCTATGTACTTCATACAAATAATTAATTGTATGCTGTGTTTCTTTATAATAAAACACAACCTGAGAAGGGTGTAACAGTTTCCTGACTCATAACAATGTTTTTTCTCTGCTTTTTTTAAAAAGTCATTATCTCAAGAATCCAGAAATTAAGCTCTTTTTCATTTTTTCCATAACGTCAGCACATACTATAGATGTTTTAGTGCTATTATGAGGCCCCCTTTTTCTGGAGGAACTGTATATTGTTTCATTATCATTTAACTCAAGGCCAACAAGTGGGCAATTTGAGGGCAAAATGCCAGTAAGGAGGTGTTGGTTAATTCACTAGAGCTGTATTTGCTTTGTAAGGCACATCGCATGATTCTTACACTTAGGATCACTACAGAGCACTTCAGCACAATATTTGTGGCCACTTTAAATAGAAAAATCATCAACAAAAAGCACCAAAATGCATAAATGTGGCATGAAATAGGGAAGGGAAAAGCACACTTGTTTTCAGTTTGAAAGCTGAAACAAGAAGTCACCTATTTTGACCTCAGTTGGGAACATTTGAGTTGGATGTCAAATTTTCTGCGAGTGACTATGAGAGCACCACAAATAATTGATTTTGGGGATTACAAATACATTTTAGCAAGTGGGCAAATTTGCAAACAGAATTAGTGAAAGGATCAATTGTAATTGGATTTATTACAAACCACAGTTTTTATGCATAACAATTTCTTTAATTTTATTTATTTAAATTGTTATTTATTTATCTTTATTTTTGAAAAGATTACATATGCCCCCCCCTCCCCATTGGTCCTCTTCTCCTCACTCTTGCCCCCTTCCCAGGCCTTCACCACACAATTGTCTGTGTTCATGAGTTATGCATACATGCATATAAATTCTTTGGTTAATCTCTTCCTACCTCCGCCCCCCTTCCCTCTGAGAATTATCAGTCTGTTGCATGCTTCCATGTCTCTGGATATATATTGTTTGTCAGATTATTTTGTTCATTAGATTCCACATATAAGTGAGATCATGTGATATTTGTCTTTCTTTGACTGGCTTATTTCGCTTAGCATAATACAGGCAGTCCTCGGGTTACGTCGGACTTGACGTATGGTGTTTCGTGGTTACGTCGCCATCTCTCATTTATAAAAAAAAAGTTCTGTCATTTTGACGTATGTACATATGTGCTTTATGTTTTTTATTATTTATTTACCACAAGTAAAGGTCAGGAATTATTATCTTTTAATTTTTTTTATGGTTTCACTTCATTACTCCTGTGTATGTGCTCCATGTGAGTGATGTAGGTACTTATGTAGGTGGGTTCTGACTTACGGGGAAAATCGCGTTACGTAGTGCCCTAGGAATGGATCAACGTAACCCAAGACCTATTGTACTCTTCAGGTTATGCATGACAATTTTCAAGACTTTCATGACACTTTGAATGAATTTAGAAGAACAAGGTAACATCTTAAAAGTTACCACATACTTTATTGCTGTATATTTCTCAGAGTAGCCCCAAAAAGGAAAATTTTGATTTTATTATGAGGTTACTATTAGACAAACAAGTTGAAGTAAATAGAGTGATTATTTTCAAATCATGGAATAAGCCACTGGTTAGTCAAAATGCAACTGTGACAAAAAAGGACCAGATTGGCAGGTTATTTTTGCCACTTCTTTTGGTACTACCCTACACCTTCTCCTTTTTTTTTTTAATTTTTAACATTTGCATAACAACTATGATGTAGTGGTTAAGACTGCAGGCTGTGGAATAAGCCTAGTTCAAATGCTGGCTCTACCTTTTATTAGGTATGTAGATTTGGGCATGATGTTTATTGTCCCTAAATCTGTTTCTCTGTAAAACTGAAATAATAGTGTATTATTTTATATACTAGAGGCCCGGTGCACGAAATTCATGCATGGGTGTATGTGTGTGTGTGTGTGTCCCTCAGCCCAGCCTGTACCTTCTCCAATCTGGGATCTCTCTCACAATCCAGGACTGCTGGCTCCCAACCATTTGCCTGCCTGCCTGCCTGATTGCCCCTAACCACTCCCCTGCCAGCCTGATTGACGCCTAACTGCTCCTCTGCCGGCCCAATTGCCCCTAACTACCCTCCCCTGCTGGCCTGGTCACCCCTAACTGCCC
>NW_005371709.1:1501552-1502266 GCF_000412655.1 Myotis brandtii
CCCTGGTTGCCCCCCCCCCAACTGCCCTCCCCTGCAGGCCTGATCACCCCCAACTGCCCTCCCTTTCAGGCCTGGCCCCTCCCAACTTCCCTCCCCTGCTGGCCTGATCACCCACAACTGCCCTCCCCTGCTGGCTATCTTGTGTCCACATGGGGGTGGCCATCTTGGGTGTTGGAGTGATGGTCAATTTGCATATTACTCTTTTATTAGATAGGGTGCTATAAATGTATGAAATAGTCACATAAATAAAAATTTATGACATCTATATTCAAATGTACTGTATATAATTCATATGTAATTCATATGTAAATAATTATTTGTTGTGAGAGTAAAATAATATCCTATCTAATAAAGAGGGAATATGCAAATTGACTGCACGCTGTCACAAAGATGGCAGCGCCCACGGTGGAGGCAGAGTTCCCATAATGAACCTTAATGAGCAATCAGCAAGGACCTGAGGCTGCGTGGCACTTGGCCGGAGTAGAGGACCTGAGGCTGCGCCCCCCACCCAGTGTGGCTTGACGAGGAAACTTAGGCCATGTCCCCCAGCCCAGCACTAGGCCGGGGGACCTCAGGCCCTGCCCCCACCCTGGCACCAGGCCAGGGGACCTCAGGCCACGCCCCACGCCTGGCAGGGCTTGACGGGGGACCTCAGGCCATGCCCTCCACTTGGCGGTGCTTGACAGGGGACCTCAGGCCACACCCCCCGCCCCG
>NW_005371709.1:1502603-1527887 GCF_000412655.1 Myotis brandtii
GGGGCTTGACAAGGCTTGGGCTGGCCGGGTCTGGATCTCACTCAGTGGTGGTTGGGCCGGCATCTGGGTCTCGTGCGATTTTGAGGCACCGTGGGTGGGCGGGGACTTGACTCTGGGTCCTGTAGCACACCCCAGACTCTGACAAGAGGAAGATTTTCATATATATTTTACTAATTTTCTTTCATCTCTGACACTTCTATTATAGTGAAAGGGCAAATAGTAATATTAAAATATTTCCGCTAATTAATCCCCTTTTAATGTGCATGAATTTTGTGCACCGGGCCACTAGTAACTTGTATAAAATGCATAGCACAACCTAGGTACATATAAGTATTTTATAAGAAGTATGTATTATCATTACAAAGAACCTATTTTAAATGAGAACACAACAGTTCTCTAAGGCAAGCAGTGTTTATATCATTTATATTATTTATTGTGTTTTATAATGAAGTCTCAGAGAAGTTAAGTGATTTTCTTGCCAGACTCCACTACCTTTAAGTCTGTCCCTCCTGGGAATTTACAATGAATCCTGTTCTTACAATTAAAATGTTAATTATAAGATAATGTCATCTGCAAATAATGACAGTTTTTCTTCTTTTTTTTTTTTCTCTTTGGATGCCTTTTACTTCTTCTTGTCTGATTGCTGTGGTTAGGACTTCCAGTACTACGTTTAATATGAGTGGTGAAAGTGGACAACTCTGTCTTGTTCCTGATCTTAAGGGAAACACTTTTAATTTATGTCCATTTAGAATGATCATATATAGTTTTTATTATGCTGAAGTATGATCCCTCTATTCCCACTTTGCTGAGAGTTTTTATCATAAATGGATGCTGGATTTTATGAAGTTGCACATGGAAAACCCTAAAGACTTCACCAAAAACTACTAGATCTAAAAAATGCATTTTCCAAAGTAGCTGGATATAAAATTAATATCCAGAAACAGTTTTGATTTTATACACCAATAATGAACTGTTCGAAAGGGAAACTAAGAAAGCAAACTAATTTACAATTGCATCAAAAATAAAGGTAAAATACCTAGAAATAAATTTAATCAAAGATATAAAAGATTTGTACTTGGAGAGGAACCAAGATGGCGCTGTAGGTAAATACCGCCTCCCACAACCACATCAAAATTACCACTGAAATACAGAACAACCATCATTCAGAACTGCCTGAAATTTGGCTGAATTGAAGTCCTACAACTAGAGAATTAAAGAAGAAAGCACATTAAGACTGGTATATGGGATTTCTTGGGATATATTCCTAGAAGTGGTATATTCCACGCAGTGCAGAAAGGGCTGGTCCAACATCCACATGGAATGTTTTTAATTGGGAGGGATATCTTGGCTGAAGAGGCTTCCCATGAGGAGCAAGAGGTCCCTGTCCCACAACAGGCCACTCAGCCCAGGGTTCCAGTGCTGGGAAGATAAGTCCGCATAACATCAGGGTGTAAAAGCAATGGGGATTATGGCTGAGTGACATGGAGGCAGCTGGAGACCCATGCAGTTCCTCTAAAAGGACCAGCACATGGTGATGATGTGGAGAAAAAGAACCCTCGCACACTACTGGTGGGAATGCTGACTGGTGCAGCCACTGTGGAGAACAGTATGGAGTTTCCTCAAAAAATTAAAAATGGAACTCCCATTTGACCCAATAATACCACTTCTAGGAATATATCCCAAGAAATCAGAAACAGCAATCAGAAAGGACGTAGGCACCCCTATGTTCATAGAAGCACAATTTACAATAGCTAAGATTTGGAAACAGCCTAAGTGCCCATCAGCAGATGAGTGGATTAAAAAACTGTGGTATATCTACACAATGGAATACTATGCTGCTGTAAAGAAGAAGGAACTCTTACCATTTGCAACAGCATGGATGGACCTGGAGAGCATTATGCTAAGCAACATAAGCCAGTCGCAGAAAGATAAATATCACATGATCTCACTCATTTGTGGAATATAATGAACAACATAAATTGATGAACAAAAATAGATCCGTAGACAGAGAAGCATCAAACATACCGTCAAACTTCGAAGGGAAGGCCAGGGAGGGTGGGGGGTGGGGTGGGGTAAGAGATCAACCAAAGGACTTGTATGCATGCATATAAGTATAACCAGTTGACACAGACACTAGGGGGGTGAGGGCATGTGCTTGGGGGTGGGAGTGGTTGGGGAGAGATCCATGGAGGAAAAAGGAGACATATGTAATACTATATGTAATGCTTTAAACAATAAAAAATTTTTTAAAAGATAATGTAATAAGTCACTTGAAATGACATGTGGGCAAGGTCCATTTTTCTTTTCTTCATGGTTGACTTCCTGGTTGCCCAGCTCATTGACTGGCACATAATAGGTCCTCAGTGTATGCTTACTGAATGAATACATTAAATGCCAAGGTCATAAGTTTTGTGTAGTAAATCAGCCCTCTTGTTTTCCATTTTCACTCTTATTTCTCAATATTATTGCCATAATACCCATGCTTCTTAGGTACTACACTAGATAGAAAGAGGGAATACTACAAAGATAGTTCCTGTTCAAGGAGTGTACAGTCTTTTAGAGATAGCAGATGATAGTGTAGCAGTTTCTTGTGGCTCCAGTAACAAACTTCCACAAACATGGTGGCATAAAACAATAGAAATGTATTCCCTCACAGTTCTAGGAGAAGTCCAAAATCTAGGTTGCAGGGCTGGCTTCATTTGAAAGCTCTCAGAGAGGTGTCTTCCTTGCAACTTTCAGTTTCTGGTGGCTCCAGGCATTTCTTGGCTTGCAGACTGCATTGCTCCAATCTCTGCCTCTGTGGCCACATTTCCTTTTTCTCTTCTGTTCCTTGTTTATCTTTTCTGAGGACACTTGTCATTGGATTTAGGGCCTACCCAGATACTTCAAGATGACCTTATTTCGAATCCTTAACTTAATTATATCTGCAAAGACCCTTTTTTCACAGCTCCAGAGTTTTTGTGTGTGTTTTTTTAATCCTACCCCAGAACATTTTTTAAAATTGATTTTTAGAGAGAGAAGAAGGAAAGGAGGGAGGGAGAAGAAGAGAGGTCTGGGGGAGAGAAACATGCGATGTGTGATAGAGAAATATCAATCTCAGAATTGGTTGCCTCCCACCCCAACAGGGCATCAAATCCACAACCTAGGTGTGTGCCCTGACTAGGAATCAAACCTCCAACCAAGTCAGTCACCTGGCCAGGTGCAGGCTCTGGAGTTTTGACATGGGTATTTTGAGTGGCCTAGTTCCAACCTCTACCACATATAGCAACCACTGTCAAGTCAAGTCTGTTTTTATGAGGGTACAAACAGTTTCTTACTTCAGGTGTGAGAAATGAATATATTGACAACTATAAACAGTGAGATGACAGTATGTATAAAACAGCTCAGCCATGCTTAAGGATTTTCTTTTTAAAGTGTATTAAGTTCTGAATATCTTCCCAGCCACTCATGCTAAGTTCTTACTGAGAAATTTAATATGAAGTCCCCTTTTCCCTGAGAAGATAGTGTAGTACAGGCTCTGGAACCAGATTGCTTGGCTATAAATCCCTCACCATACCCTCATTGGTCTTTGTAAGTCTTGCCTGCAAAGTGGAAATTATAATAGTACTTATCTCATTAGGTTGTTGTAAGAATTAAATGAGTTAATATATGTCAAATATTTAGAACAGTGCATATGAATTATTGTTAGCTATTGTATGTGCCTTTGTTGGGGACACAGGAGAAATAAAATAAATGGTTCCTTTCCTTAAGGGAAATACAAAAAATGTATTGAGGGAAAATCTTGTGGCAAATACAGGACTAACATAGCTGAGTTCTGATTGAGAAATCAAAGTCAAGAAGTCTGACTAAGAGATTGTTATGGAAAATCTCATATGAGATAAGGGGGCCTGGAATGGAGCTGTAGAATAGAGTAGAAAGGTTGGATAAGTGGAGAATTTTAAAGAAAAGTGGACCAATACTTGGCAACTTTATTCTACCTTGTTATGGGAGGGAAACAGTCTTTTTCTTATTTCCATTCAATTTCTAAAACCAGCATTAGTTAGACTTTTTCTCTAAGATGAATTAATAAGACTCCTTCCAGAGCTCAAGTTTTATTAATATTAACTCTTCTGATTTTTTTGAAGGAATCCCCTAGGTCCAAGAATTTGTTCAGGATAACTGAATGCCAGAAGCCTAACTAACCTAGTTCCAACCTCTACTGTTGTCTTAATTATTCTCTGTTGAATTATGTACCCTTACACTCACTTTTATAGTTCTTGAAACACATGAGCTGGGTCTCAGATATATCTATATGAGAGAGGAGTTCGTGAATAAATTATATATACTTATGTTTTTCTTTAACTACTTATTATTTTTTCACTCCATTCCTCTGATGGAAATGCAGAGAAATAGTTGAGAAGAAAGAAGAGCAAAAGTCTTGAAAAAGAGGTGGCTGTTGTTTCTTTTCTTTGAACAGTTAGTGTGATCTCACAGTAGTTCTTTGTAAGTATGCAGCAGAGTATACACTGATTCTGCCAGATATATTAACATTATAATTTCAACAACTGTTACAGTTTCTCTCTTAAACCTAATAAAGTTTAATGAAAAGCAGTTACCAAACAAAAGTGAAAAAGGAATTCACTTAGGACATTAAGTTGAAGATAAAATTAAAGCCAAATTAGAAGAACATTCTTACTTTAGTTTTATAGTTCAGCCTTCATATAGTTGTTATTAATTTAAAGAAGGTAAATCTGCCCAGCCAGCGTGGTTCAGTGGTTGAGCATCGACCTATAAACCAGGAGGTCATGGTTCAATTCCGGTCAGGGCACATGCCCGGATTATGGGCTGAATCCCCAATGGGCAGCATGCAGGAGATTTTCTCTCTTATCGTTGATATCTCTCTCTCTCTCTCTCTCTCTCTCTCTCTCTCCCTTCCTCTCTGAAATAAATAAAAATGTATTTTTAAATCTAACATTTTATCTGCTATATTGAACACCAGAATAACAACACTACTACACTGAATACCAGAATAAGAAAACTAATAGCATTAAGTTTTCACACTAATAAAGGTTTGATGTTATCTTTATTAAGTATCAATTTTCTGCTTCCCAAAACAGTACATCTGTAGTCAATCTTCACTTAGTGGTTATAGCTGGAGCGATATTTATTAACAGTAAAAGGTAACAAGGCAATAAGCTTTGTAGTTCTTTATATTGAATATATTCGTACCTAAAGTTGAATTATCATGCCTAACATATAACTCAACTTTTCACAATCTCATTCTGTGATCAGCAGATAATTATCATCTCAATAAAATTGCTACAGTCATTTAAAACCCCACATTAAATATATTTTATTTGGCATTACAAATCATTTGTTTTGCTCACGCAAGCTCCCCTCTACTTGAATCTCTCTTTGTCACTGTGTATCTGTGTAGTGGTGGTAGTAGTAGGGATATGGGGTAAGATGAGGATTAATATAGTTTTTAAAAAGAGAAATTAGTTCATTTTTGCCTATTTTGCTCATCATAGAAAATTTGCACAATATAGACAAGTATAAAGGAAGGTTAAAAACATTACCTAAATATACTTCTGGAAAATTCAAATGAAAAACATGAGCATGTTTTTACCAAGTGAAAAAAAAAGCTGTTTTCTTGTTAAAAGTTGTTCACATTTGGTAAAACAGATTTGAAATTTACCTTTTGTTATAACTAAGATGTGATCATCAAGGCCATCTAGTTCAGAATTACTGTTTATACAGCAGATGCTGTTTTAAGTTTTGTAGGTCTGTGTGTTTTATTTTGCAGATAGCATTTTCATATTCCTATATAATAAAAGGCTAATATGCAAATTGTCCCCTCAACAAGGAGTTCAACCAGGGGTTGGGTCCAGCCAGCCAACTGCCTGTGGCCCCTCCCCCTGGCTGGCCCCACCCCCGATCAGCCCCACCACCCCAATTAGGGGTGGGGTCAGCTAGTCAACCACCCATGGCCCCTCCTCCCAGCCAGCCCACCCCAATCAGCCTGATCAGGGCGGGCCAGCCAGATCCCACCTATGCACAAATTCTTGCACTGGGCCTCTAATACTTACATGAGAATTTACATTCAGAAACAAAAGTGTTTGTGGTTAGGAAATTCTCTGAACGTTCTCAGATTGTGATACAGTGTAGATATGTATTCTGAAATTAATGAGTCAGCTTGCTGATTTTACTTGGGTAACAGCTCTTTTCTGAACAATTTCTTTGTGTCAAAGTTGTGACTTTTAGATGGAAGATTGCTTATTTATTCAGGTAATTTGACGTACTTGTAATCATGGTTATATAATTAAAACAGAAATTTGCAAACACTGTCAATTTTGTGTTACTACTTTGCTGAGGATTTTCTTGGTGAGGATTACTATAGCCTCTGATTGATGGAAGAAGGTACCTAAGCCTTAATATTATAGTTTATTAGTGTAGTTTATTATCATTTCCACTTGTTTTATACAAATCATTGCAAAGTTATATTGTACAGTAGAAGCCACTATAGTCCTTATAAGAAAAAAAACAGATTTTTTTTTGGTTGTGTAGTGAAATCTAGAATAATATACATAGTTCAACATAATGGTGTCACTATTTATTACATGACATGTAAAGGGAATCAATATATACAATTTATCATCTTTAAAAAAAGATCACCTGTATCAAAAGTGTCAAAAGTGTTTTGATCTCTAAACAAGGAACATGCCCACATGGAGTTATCTCCCAAAATACATATCTTATAAATACATTGAGAGATAACTGCACCAAATGAGACTGTATTTATGGGAACTAAAATGTTGTCTTCATTGCTTGCTGATCTGGGGTAGGACTTGATGTAAAGAAAATTGGACTAGGATGGTTGTCTTTCTTCTGTTGAATCTTAAGCTATTGAGGATGGGGTTTGATGGGATGGTTTAAGCTAGATAACAGAAGAGAGAAAGAAGGAAAGACAGCAGCAAAGTTGTTTTATTTATTGCATAAATAATGAATAATAATGTCAGATAAACAACCCCATGGAGAATAGAGATCCTAAAGAAATATCCATGTATGTGTGTTACTTACATATCGTAATTTGATATCACAAATCAACAAATCTATAAGTGAAATATAAGTCCATAAAATTAATAGAAGAAAATGTAAGTGAATATGTGTGTGGACTATAAGGGCTCAATATGATTTCTCAACAAAATTTTAAAGCACAACCATAGGCAAACACTGATAAATTAAAATTAAGGATTTTTGTACAATGAAGCCTTTAGGGCCAAAAATTAAAGACAGATAACAGAAGGAGAGAATATATTGGTTATGTCTACATTCCTCTACAAATTCTATATTGTTTGAAAGAATGAATTTTGTTGTTGTTGTTAGTCTTTATAACTCTGGTGTCTGGCACAGAGTAGTCAGTGTTAAACAACTTTTTGTTAAGTAAATGAGTAAAAGGAATGGATGAATGAATACAACTAATTATTTTTTAATAATCCTGTTTCCTTACTGTTGTTATCTCCAGGTTTTAAACAGCTCTGAATCAGGGAAATAAATATAGCCTCGTCATGTTGATGGCTCTGTGCACCATATTACAAACTGTTTTAATTAAATCAGAGGTATCTTTATAAAATACAAATTTGATGACTTCCATGATCAAATGCTTTATTGGCTCCATTTAAACTTTTTTGGGTAAAATTACTTCAAAAACATAACATGCACATAACTTGGCTTCTGACTACACCTTTTTGCTTATTTCTTTCTTTAAGCACCCTGAACTCTGTGATATAAGGAACTTCTTTCATTTCGCAAGTATGACATGTTGTTTGATGACTGTTTGCCTCTATGCATTCTGATCCTAGAATAAGTCACTTTTACCCAGAAATTTACAAGGTGGTTTCATATAGTTGGGACAATCAAAAAGTCTGTTTTAGGCTGGTTATTTATGTGAAACACTGTCCAGGAATCAAGGGCTGCAATGATAAGGGAAAGGGGTACATTTCTTAAGTTAATATGCTTTTTAGTATTAGCTAACTTTGAGCAGCATTGCTAAATCATTCATTTTCCACTAATTTAACCCTATCTTTGCCTTCACTGAACCAGCAAAAGTTCAGTAATTATAAAATGTCAGGGTTGCAAGGAGCCTTTAACATTACTCTAGTGCAAACACTCAGGTCAGTGGTTAGGAGCTGAAGGTAGTAGGGAGAAATGACTGCCTTAAAGCCACAACACATTTTGTCTTCAGTTAAGGGTATTTCTAGAACACCACCTCATGTTGCATCTTAGTTTACCTCAAATAAGGACCCAACATGAAAGATAAAATCAGAAACATAAAGAAGACTTGTCCATTTCCACCTTTCAGGCTTGTGGGATTTTCTTTTTCCCATAGGATAGGGGAAGTCTGAGCAAAAATCATTGGTATTGGGCTTCAGACCAATGCAAGTATTAACTACCTGAACTAAAAATCAACATTGAACATTTCCTTTCTGATACTGAAGAGCAATGGAAAAAGGAAGGATTTGTATAGTAAACTTGGGTTGCTAACACTTGACTTACATAAACTTTACATAGTTTTCCACAAGCCAAGATACATTGTTCATGGTGCATAAGAATTTATGCTGTCTTGAGTAGTGTGTTATGTGAGTCTCATTGTGTAATCATATTATCTTTTCCTTGTTCATTTATTAAGAAAGTCATTTAATTATCTAGTAATGTGAAGGGACTTTGATTTAGGTTAAAAAAAAAGAAAAAAAAAGAAAGAAAAGTACTTAGATAAGACTTTCCACAATAGTAACTTTATAGAAGTCAGGAAATCTATATATATGAAAAGCCAGTGACCGGAACACTATAATGACCAGAACGACTGGTTGTTATGACGCCCACTGTGGCCAGTGAACTGGCTGGATCGGGGGGGTGGGGCCAGTCAGCCAACCTCCTGTAGCCCCTCCCCCTGGCTGGTCCCACCCCTGATTGCCCCTCCACCCCAATTAGGGGGCGGAGCTGTCAGGCCAACCTCCTGTAGTCCCTCCCCCCACCCCGCCCCACCCCTTCCCACAGCCCCTCCCCACGGCTGGCCCCGCCCCCAATTGCCCCCCCACCCTAATCAGGGGGTGGGGCCCACTGGCCAGTCGCCCTCAGCTCCTTCCCCCAGTCAGCCCAGCCCTGATCAGGCCCCAATCAGGGCAGGCTGGCTGGCCAACCTCCCGCCATCTCCTCCTCCTGACAGGCCAGCCCCGATCCTCCCCAATTGGGGCCGGGCCAGCCGGACCCCACCCGTGCACGAATTCGTGCACTGGGCCTTCAGTGTTAATTATAAGAAACCCAAGTAATATAGCTGTATAGGGGATCCATACAGGCAAACCAAACATATGCTTAGAGTGCTAGCAAAATAAGATGCACCAGATTTTTCTAAATGAATTACAACTTTTTTTTTTTAAAAAAAGCATAAAAGTGGCCACTGTGGAGAAAATCAAATTTATTGGGCTTTTTTACACTTTTTTTTAGTATTACTTTTATTTTGAATTATATAATGGGAGATGTGTGGGGAGGGGGAAGTCCCTAATTTTTCAGTCCTATAAAGGTTTTAGTCTTTAATCTGAAAAAATATCATTATTCAAGCCACGAGTGAGTCATGTGTGTGATAGACTTGTTTCCAGTATTTTCTAAAGTCTCAGAATTTCAATCTTGAATACATCAGACACTCCCTCTCCTATTGCTTCTAGCCCCTGGTCAATTTGGAAAAACACCAGCATAATTGGTTGTTTCTGAACTCTCCCAAGTTAAAATCTTACGTGGCATCTATCCGAAACAAGTGGCAGTTTGGGGTCACTAGTGGTTACTCAACTGAATCATCATCCAAATATTTTACTTTAGTTGCTTTACCAGTTCATTATTTAAATTATTTTTTTTTCCAAACTTAGCTTAGAGTCTGTCTGAGGCTTGACCACATGTGAAGTTTGACATTTTAAAGGTCAGCTGGTTTTAGTTATTTGTAATTTAGAGTCAACAGATTTGTTTTTTCTTTTTGAACAGGGAAATGTCTATTGTTTTTTCCACTTGAAAAACTAAATAAAACATACAAATATTTCATGAGCTTTCTTCAGACTTTCCCAGAAAGAGTCTGTATTTGTGTTGAGACAAAGCACAGGGAAGTTGCAACCTCAGATGGTTTGGAAACAGTTCATATTGCAATAGTTGAAAAGTTAGGTAAGGGGAAGGAAGACTTCCACTGGTTTAAGGGGAGAGAATAAAATATGGCTTCTTAATGTCTGTGTTACAGCACTCTATATATCATAAACTCCAATACAGAACCACATTTGGGACATGGCTGGGATGGGACTGATATAGTAGTATGTGCTAAGCTATTTCTGGGATATACTATTGCTTCTGAGTTTAGACCAGCTTCAATATTCATATCATCTTTTTGAGCTTAAGCCTTCATGGAAACTGCTAGCTAAAAGCTCAGAAGAAAACATGTTGGAGTCTACCACCTTCTCCTAACTGCTCTCTCCTTTAAAGCATGGTTTTCAAGGCAGAGGATGATCTTGTTAGAATGCAAACCAGATCATACACTCCCTTGCCTAAAACCCCGACTTTTCCCTCCACGGCCTGGAAGAGCCCTGCATGATCTGAACCTTACCCTAGAAGGATATAAGTATCTGAGGAGTTGAAGAGGGATGGCCAAAGAGGGAGTGGACCAAGAGAGGCTGGTAGAAAAACTAAAATTTAAAAGAAACTCACCACTTTCTAAGTCTCTTCTCTTTTTATTACCCTGGCAGCTTTCTTATTGCTACTTCTGAAGTCTTTTCATTTTAGTATTAACAGCTGTAATTCAATATATTACTGGTATCTATTCAAAATGCGGCCCTATGATAGAATATGCTCAGGGGAGGGAACTAGTCCCCTTTCTCTTCCACTTTGCTATGCTTCAAACTGATGCATTTCGGTTTTCTCAACCTCATCTCCTTTTTCAGTTACTTTAATTTGCCAAGCTATTTCTGGTTTCAGGACCTTCACACAAGCTGTTCCTTCTGCCAGGAAGCGCTTCCTCCCTCCTCTTCCCCAGCCAACTTCTGCTGATCCTTTAGAGCTTGGTGTAATTCAGTCCCCTTCAGAGAGAACGCCCCATGCATCACTGAATGAAGGAGGGATACAAAGAGGAACAAATGCAGAGAGTTGCCCTGAAGGAGCATGTAATACTGCTGGAATGATGCATTCTGAATACATGAAAATTTCATAATGGAAGACAATTAAGAGACTTGAGTGCTTAGAAGAGGCAGCAATCATTTTTAGCTGAGATTTCTCTTGTAAACTTCACAGAATAGAGTAGGTTTTGAAGAGAACTTGGAGGATGATAATATTTGTGTAGATGTAAAGGAGGGCACAAGAAAATGAAAGAATATTTTTGTTTGGAAGAAATGAATATGGGAATTAGATTGGAATGGATAGACTGGTTGAGAAAGAGAATCATTGAAATTTAGAGGTGGAAGAGACCTTATATTCATTCAAATGACTTCAATTGAATGCCTATCAAGTGTCAAGTATGTCAATATTTTAAAAATTAGCCGAAACCGGTTTGGCTCGGTGGATAGAGTGTTGGCCTGCGGACTGAAAGGTCCTGGGTTCGATTCCGGTCAAGGGCATGTACCTGGGCTGCGGGCACATCCCCAGTAGGAGATGTGCAGGAGGCAGCTGATCGATGTTTCTCTCTCAACGATGTTTCTAACTCTCTATCTCTCTCCCTTCCTCTCTGTAAAAAATCAATAAAAAATATATTTTATAAAAAAAAATAAATAAATAAAAATTAATATATATTTACCACACTATATGAAAACATTATTACTTATCTTTGTATTCTAGATAAGGAAACAGATTCATAGAGGTTAAGTACAGATAGTGTGTTAGAGCATAGGAGAAACCGACTAGAGCCGTGGTCAGCAAACTGCGGCTTGCGAGCCACATGCGGCTCTTTGGCCCCTTGAGTGTGGCTCTTCCTAAGCCTTAGGAGTACCCTAATTAAGTTAATAACAATGTACCTACCTATATAGTTTAAGTTAAAAAAATTTGGCTCTCAAAAGAAATTTCAGTCGTCGTACTGTTGATATTTGGCTCTGTTGACTAATGAGTTTGCCGACCACTGGACTAGAGGAATACTATGGAAAGGAAGGAAGGTACTTTAAGAAATTAAGTGTAATTAACATTGTGACAATTTCAGATATTTGATACTTTGTGGATGAAAAAGGGTCTATATGCTAACCTGACAAGCTCAGGGAAGGCCTGCATGTCGGTTTTGCAAGCTCAAAGACCTAAAGTAACCACAAAGGGTGATCTGAAATTAAAACTTTAACTAAAAGCAGTTATGGTGGGTAGTCAAGTCCTTGGCCAGTATCTTCCCTGACAAAGGTCAATCTTTACCTTAACTGAGCCTATTGTCTTTTTGTATCTACAATAACATATCATTGGAATGTCAAAGTAATTTTCCTTTTTCCAGACCCCTCAAAGAACAGGCACCACTCTGCTGAGACCACAAATCCCCTCATTGTTATTGAGTTAATTGTTGACTATTAACTATCCTGCATCCACCTCAGTAAAAGAAGTATGTGTCTATCATTTTACTTTTTATCCAACCCCAGAAGTTTCCCTGCTTTGCCTTCTCCCGCTTCCCTAATCTATCACCAATGGAGTCCATGTAACCCACTTACATCTCCTCTTTTGATTATAATGTATAAAACAAGGTAAAACTGCCATTCTCTGGAGCATTATCCCAATATATTGAGATTCTGCTTCCTGGCAATTGTCGACAGTTTGGCTCAAATAAGCTCACAAAAAGTCTTTACAGGTTTGAATGTGTTTTTTTCTCTTTCGTTTTTTTACACGTTAACAACTTGCAGGTGATATGGTTTCTAAGTTATTATTAAAACAACTAGAGGCTCACTGCACGAAATTTATGCACAGGTGGGGGGTCCCCTCAGCCCGGCATGCACCCTCTCCAATCCGGGACATCTCTCTCGCAATCCGGGACGGCTGGCTCCTAACCGCTCCCCTGCCTGCCTGCGTGATCGCTCCTAACCCCGTCTGCCTGCCTGCCAGATTGCCCCTAACTGCCTCTGCCTGCCAGCCTGATCGCCCCCTAACTGCCCTTCCCTGCCAGCCTGATCGCCTCTAACTGTGCTCCCCTGCCAGCCTTATCGCCCCTAACCACCTCTGCCTTGGCCCCCACAACTGTGGTTTTGTCCGGAAGGACGTCCAGAAGATGTCTGGTCTAATTAGCATATTACCCTTTTATTAGTATAGAGAATCAAGTTATTAGCTAGAAAAAGGGACAAAATGAAAGGAATGCCAAATAGCTCAATATAATTACACTTTCACTAAAATTGTGTGCTGTAGAGAAATTATGTTGTGTGGGTCCTGAGAATTCTTAAAGTGACTACCAGTATTCTTCTACAAGTGTGATGGAGGTGAATCAGTTTCCCAGTTCAACATTCACAGAGAATTTCCTTTGCATAACAAAAAGGGAATCTACAAAAATGAGCAAGACTTCCAGAAGCTAACACTCCATTTAGGAAAATAAGAAATGCACATAGCTAAATGCAATTTAAAGAGGACGAATTCCTCTATATTAGAGATACAAACAGAGCTGTGGGGCTACAAATGAGGAAGAGAGTAGCTCTTCCTTTGGATAGTAGATGGGCACATTTCAAATACTCTCTTTTCAGATTGTAGAATAACTAGAATCTTTCAAATTTACTTACTTTCAGCCCACCTTCATAATTTCCCCCTTATTTGTATACCATTTCACAGTTGATCCATCTTTTTAACTTTAATAATTCAAATAAATGAATTAAGAAAGTAAACTTTATCTTAGTACTATAAATGGAAAACCAGTTCACTTACCATAAAAAGACAGTAACTAAAAATAAAGACGGTATAAACAAAATAGTGTTATTAAATTCTATCTAGGTAGTGTTGCCTGTTCCTTGGCTCTGAGACTGAATCCTTGTAAAAAGAAAGCTTAGCAAGTGTTGGAGAGATGCTAATGACATATTAGCAGGACACTGAGACTTTCTTTTTAACAAATTAGAAATTCAAAAACAGAATTGAAAATGGAATGACTTTCTCACTATGTGATTCAGTGCTATATGATAACTTCTGTTACCACTCCTGGTACCAGTCTCACTTCTAAGGAAGTACTTTGGAGAATCAGTAGTACAGACTTTAGGTTTGATGGACATGACCTCAGCAGAAAAGAGGCGGATTTCATGGAAGAAGTGGTGTCTGAGGCTTTTTCTTGGCAGAATCTGAAGCAAGGATATTCCCATGGAAAAGCTGTTTATAGAAGCATACTGATTTCTATGGTAGAAAGAAGAGGAGGAGGAAGACTTACTCCTATTTTGCAGGCATATTTTTCTGCCCCCAGAACTCATTTTGGGTTTAGACATAAGGATGAGCCTAATACTAGGTTTCTTGTATATCTAATGCCTTCTTTATAATTGTCTCTATCTTAGATGAAGGCCTCCACCCCAATCATCTGTGAGTCTGCTTTAGACTATAAATGCCTCTGCAGATGAGAATAATGGGTGCCTTTTCGAATGTAGATGACGTTTATATACTGAAAATGGACTTTGCTAGTGAGGTTTGCTGGAGTTTATCAGCTTCAGAAATATAATCTCTCAAATATAGATAATTGAACACATTAGTATCATTTCATAAAACATCTTGGGCTCCAACAGTTCTTTGATGCTTTGAAATCCAAGATAAATGCTGTCAGTCAAGACAGAAAGTGATTATTTCTTTATGGGTTAGGTCTTTGAAGAGATATGGGTGTTGGACTTGGCAGCACATCAGCAGCCACTGCGACTTCTTTCCCACTGACCATTTTTTTTTAGAGATAATTTTGACAAGAATCTGGAGAGAATCCCTCTCAGTTCTCTGGGGAATGTGAAAATACAAAATTTACAATATCTATCTTATTTGCCTCAGCAGAGCCCAACTTTAACCTTGCTGAGAATTATCATTTGTTGCAGAATGCAAAGTAATAATGAAACCACTCCCTTAGAAAGTATGAACTCACATCTCATGCTAATGTTCATAATAACATGATCAATATCCTAGTCACCCTCCTCTTAGAAAAATAAATATATTGGATGCCTTGCTTTTAGTGCCTTCTCTGCTTACCATATTTCAGACACTCTTTTTTTTCACTTCACACACATTATCTCTAATCTTCACATCAACTTTGTAAAGTAGATATTTTTCCCACTTTCAGATGGATAAATTGAGGTTCTTAGGGAACTAATGAAGGTCATATAGCTGGAAGTGGTAGGAACTGGTATTTCCTAACTCTGCAAGTCTGTGTCTTTAAATTAGATTCTAAATTTGACATGATACTCCAGGTGAGGTGTGATAGGAATATAATCTAGTAGAAATATTATAAATTTTAATATTAATGAAGTTTAAGTTTGCATTTTCCTCTCTCCTCCTTCTTAACCCCTGTGGCATATGAGCACCACGTAAGCTTAAGAAGCTGTTAGAGCACAGGGTTTAGAGTGAGACAGATCTGGTTTGAGTCCAGCTCCATCACTTACTAATTCTCAGATTTGGCAAGAGATTTAATCTCTCTAGTACTCAGTTTCTTTAACTATAAATCAGGCATAATAATAGTGCCTGTTTCTTGAGGTTTTTATTATTAAATGGTAAAAGGTAATTTGCACATTTCCTAGCATGTAATAAATGTTCAATAATGGATAGTGTGATTAATAAACATTAACATTACTCATTTTTTTTAAATCGAAGTTTGACTTTTCTTATTGCATTAGCTCCTCTTTTGTTTCATAGTTCTCTGTGTGACCTCTTCTTCCTTCCATACTTTTTACAACTCCATTATCTATTTGACTAATCCTTGACTTTAAGTTGTTCTGTATAATGCCCAGCCAGGTTCTACAAATGTGTTAAAAATATGTCAAATGCAAATTTCTTGGTCTGGTTTAGCTATTGTATATGTATCTAAGTATATATGAATACGTGTGTGTTGAGTATATGAGTGGGTGACATATATAGAGACAATGAAAGACCTCTGAGACACTAGCCTTATAGGGCAATGTTTTGTTAGCAACCTTACTGATCTCCTCTTAGGAATCCAGATCAGTCTTTATACAGCTAAACTTTCTGGAAGATCTGTGGCTCAGATTGTCAAAGCTTACCAAGAGCACATGCTGGAAGAAGAGGCAGCCCTTCCAGCTGCTGCCTTTCTTCTCTCTGCAGATGTGAACACTTCCCACAAACCTCTTTATGAAATTTGGGAGAAGCAGAAGGGAAACTGTTGAGCTGTTTATTTTATTGCAAACAAAGGTTAAGAGAGTCTTTTCTGAATATTTTTCTTGGAAGCCAAGATTGAAATCTTATATTACTTGACCAATATGTTTATTTTGAGGCAATTTAAGATTTAACTATCTTGAATTATATCTGTTCATGACATGCCTACATGATCTTCTTAAAGCTCAAGCACTCCAATGCAACAATTGTGAAAAGCTGCTAAGGAAGTAGGGGGAAAAGGAGTGAGATGCCAGAATCAGAAGTCATATTATTAATGGAGCATGTAGAATTAGAAAACCATATTCATGACAAGAGAACGCTGATAAATCAAATGTTTGATGGTCTCAGGAAAGGATGACCTGTTCATCATTATCACAATGAGGATCGTCCTTCCAAGAGGACTGAAAATGCTCCAATCTGAACTTACTACTGTGGCCAGTTACAAGGTCTAACATGCTAATCCAACCTCATGCTGTTACACTTTTTCTCATTCACTTTTTGCCAGTGCCCTAGCATTCTTTTTATTTCAAAGACACACAGAGTTCATTACCATTTTAGCGAATTTGCACTTGTCCTTTCCTCTGATTGAAATGTTCTATCTCCAAATCTTTTCATGGTTGCCTCCTCCTCATTGAGACTTCAGGCCAAAGGTTAGCTACCCAGAGAGGGCTCCCCTGACCACCTTTGGCAAAAAAATGATGTTTGTTTCCCAATACCCCTTCTTCCCTTTTATTTCTTGTTAGGCACATTGGCACACAGCCAAGCAACTATATTACCCAAGCTCCCTTGCAGATGCATGTTGTCCTGTAACTAAGTTCTGGTCAATGAAATGTAAACCGAAAAGTAATGTGGTGCTTTGAGACAATTCCTAAGAGGAAGGAAATGGTTCTTTTTTCTCCCCTGTTCTGCCCTGTTCCCTGAAATACCAAATGGTTACTGTGTCCTAGCAGCTAACTTGAATAATGGGAAAGGGGCATTCACTAGGTATGATGGAGCAGAGATCTGGAAAGCCTGAGTCCCTGATGAATTTATGACTCTCTAAAGCAGTCCTGGATTATCTACTTCCTGGCTTCTTTTAAATGAGAGAGAAATAAACTTTATTTCATTTAAGCCACTATTATTTCTTTTTTTTTTGTATATTCAGCCAAACCTATGCCAAATTAAAGTATTCTTCTCTTGCCTGCATATACCATACTTTATGATACCATTATTCTCTGGTTTGTCTTCATGGCACTTTTAGCAATTGGAAATTCTCATTTCTATCTTTTTTATTGTTTGTCTCTCCCATGTAGAATGTAACATTGGTGGGAGAGGGATCTTATCTTCTTTGTTCAGTGTGGTGTCCTCAGAGCTAAAACAATGTAGGTACTCAGTAAACAATTTGTTGAGTTAATGAAATCTGTAGGCTAAAATTCCTCCTACTCATATCAACATTTTTCTCTGTGATTCTGTTTCTGTGGGTGACCAGTCTTCTTGTGAACAACACCTTCTTTCTGTAGATATAGTAATTTGTTTAAATAGGTCTTTCTAGCTTTGATCCATCAAGTATTTAATAGTTAATTTAACCTTCATTTCTAATTATGTTTTGGGAAGGGGGCATCTATTGTCATCTGTAGGTACTTAAAAAGATCAAATTTGAGTTATTATTAGCTTCCCTACAATGTAAATTATACATTCATTCTAAAGAAGGTGGAAAATACTAGGTTTATGTTGTACTCACCTCATAACTGTTGCCTCAAATAGAACAAAAGGTTTTTATTTCATTTATGGAATAAGGTTGGTACTTAGTAGAGTTATGTTCCCAGGTTCCCAGCAGCTACATGTTGCTGACTGGTATTCAGCTTGCTGTCTCTTTTGACTTCATGCATAAAAACCCCACATTAAATCTCCCTAAAAGTGAATAAAAACCAACCACTGGTGGTATGAAAAAATGTTCAGAATATTTTGCAAGTAGCTGGAAACCAAGGGACACTTGTTAACTTTGAAATATTTCTAATGTTTTAAGGGAGAAAAATGAATACCCAGGATGAAATGGTTTTAATACATATAGGGAATCTCTGAGAAGAGGTGATAACATATGATGCCCTGTGCTCATAGAGGTGAGAATGAGACCTCTGTACCCATTATGGTGAAGGTAGAGTTTGAAAGATAAAGAGGTTTCATGGCTTTGTTGCAGAGAAAGGGGTGGCAAGTAGGATTACTAGAGTAGAAGGAAATGTAGGGAGAATGTGAGAAGATATTACTCCAAGTACAGAGCTGGAGAGCACAGCTTTCCCTCAGAACATTCCCCAGCATTCACACAGGGCTTGCATGTACGGGTACTCAGTAAATGGTGAATTGGGCAGAAAAAGTGGAGCCTGTCTCTTCTGTGTGGGCACCGTCAACACTCACCTCATCTTATGTTTCAAAATGAAGGAAGCAGTTTCTTTTATTATGTTCTTTCATATGAATCAATAAACTTCTTAAACCAAAGTTACAAAAGCTATAGAAAAATATCTATATTAAAATCAATCTGAAGATTTCCTTTTTATTACAGAAAAGTGAAAACTTAGGAAATAAAGAACCTTTAGAAATGTCAGAAAGCAATTTCAATGGATTGGTGATGGTAAAGCTTAAAAGTCATTGTATTCTCCCCAATACTGCTTGAATTGTCATATTTTTAGGAAACCTTGGTATCTAGCAATTACTGGTGTTTAGTCAAGATGATTTTTAGTAACATATATGGTGTCACTAGGGCTCTCAATAGAATGGAAAAGGGAATGAAAATTGTAGGCCTTCCTACTTTACTTCCCATGGCCCTTTGCAAACGCTTACTGCCCTTTTCCTCCAACTCTATGTTCTTTCTTATTAATAATAACTACTATTTATTGAATGCTTAGTATAGATTTGATACCATACTCAGCACTTTGCTTATATTATCTTTTTAATCCTGGCAAAACCATGTGAATTTAGGAATTCTATTCCCAGTTTAGAGATGAAAAAGCTGAAGCTTAGAGAAATTAAGGTTTTTAATGTTGCATTGTGACCAATTAGCAGATCTGAGATGAGGACCCTGGTATATAGGACTCCAAAGCCAGTTTTCTTAAACAGTCATTCTATCATATGGCATGTTATACTCCCTCTTTGATGCCTGCTATTATACTCCCTAGTTATGCTCCAGATTAGTATGAGTCAGCTGTCTAAGCATCTGCCCCAATTCCTCAAGCTCCAAAATAGGCTATCCTTACCACTACCTCAGTGTGGAGGCTGTGTCCTTTTGCTCTTAAGCATGTGGGCCCACCAGCATCAAGCAGGGCTAGGTAGATAATACAAGATACCACAGTGCACAGACGTGGGTTTGGGGTAGAAGAGGCCAGACCCAGGTAGTGTGAACACAGTTTGGTGCAGTGAAATGTGAGTCTTCCCAGGTCCCTGCTGTGTTAGACAGAAGCATGGAGAGGTAAGCAGGCATTGATAAGGCCAAAAGATCACAGTCACAGCAGCAGAATTGGATTAGACATGTCCATGTGGGATAAGGCCAAGACAGCGAGGTTCCAGTCATGTGGAAAGACTCAAGGGAGCACCAAATGAATTCTAACTCCCACTGTGATCTTCCAGTGGAAGCCTTTTATTGGGCATCTCAGAGCTGCCAGGTCAACCCCACTACCAGAAGGAAGCCCAGCTCTCCTGCTTAAGAAATATTACCCTTGTCCACCAGGAGCCTTTGGCACCTTTTTGCAGCTATACCAGTGACTTGTACTTATTTGGGGCTCTGCCAGAAGTGGGTAGGGGGCAGAAAGGGTGGGTTAAGTGTCATTATTCTTTGTCAGAGCTTACTCCCACTACTGTTTTGGATTGAATTGTGTTCCCTGCAAAGTCATATGTTGAAGCTCTAAATTCCAATGTAACTGTATTTGATAGGGCTTTTAAGAGGTAATTAGGGTTAAATAAAATCATAAGGGTGGGATCCTAATCCTATAGAATTGGTGGCCTGATAAGAAGAAGAAATGTCTCTCTTTCTCTCCATGAACACATACCAAGTAAAAGCTGTGTGAGGACACAAAGAGAAGGAGGCTATCTGCAAGCCAGGAAGAGAGTTCTCACAAGAATCTGACCATCCTGGCACTCTGATCTTGGACTTCCAGCCTCCAGAACTGTGAGAAAATAAGTTTCTATGTGTAAGCCACCTAGTCTTTGGTATTTTGTTATTCTGAGCTGATGAATACAACTACTTGATTGTCAGAGCCTTTGCCCTCAGTGGCTGGCCGTTTTCTTTGGCAAAAGTGGCAGGAATTCTTTCAGTCCCTAAAAGGAAGGCAAACTGATCAAAGTAATTCACATAGAGTTGTGAATGAGTGACAAGTTAACCCTGAGGGCATAGGGATTTTCCAGTGACATTTGTTACAGCCCATCTACCACTCTTCTCCACCCCATCCTGGCCCATTTCCCCCAACTAACACACACACACACACACACACACACACACACACACACACACACACACACACACGAGCAAGGAATCCTTCCTCAATGGCCCTTGGCTTTCTTGACCTCCCTCTTTTCATATATGAGGCGTTGTTGGGGTATGAGAGAAAGATGTGACCTTCTTAGTACCTCACTTGTGAAAGGGAGCCCACCTCTGACAATAGATTATTATTTTCTGTGCATGACTTGTGAAAAATAGAATCCTGTAAAACAGAATCAGGAAGATCCCTCTCTGGAACTAAGAGCAGCAATTGAAGTCAGCAGTCATTTGGTGTAGGGTTAAGAGTGGCTAAGGCTTTGGAATCAGCTACCTAGGCTTAAATCTTGGCTCTACAGATTATAGCTATATGAATTTGAGCAAGATCTCTAAGCCTTCATTGTCTCATTTGTAAGGTGGGGTTTATGATGATAATTATTCAAAGGGATGTAGAGATTTAGTTGGATAATCTATGTTAAGCTTGTAGCAGAGAATCTGTTTATATATTAGTAAGTAGGCAATAAATATAATTTACAATAATTTACTAGGCACCTCATGTAAAGGACAGTATATTTGGAAATACACAGAGAAATAATGCTCTGTTCCTGCCCTTGGGATCTTACAAGTATGAAAAACAGCATGCAGAATTCCTATGAGATTAAGAGACCCTCATAGACACCAAGTCTTTTAAAACATCTTCAAAATCCCTGTTTTCCAGTAAACCTACTGTCAGGTTTTCTGCACACTCAGTTTATCTGTCTTCTTAAGCTGTTTGAAGTCAGCTACATTTGGCTTTTTTGAATCTTTCCTCCTAGCCCTGTGCACAATGTGGCCAAATATTATACCTCATGTATTATTTTTTTTGTCACTTCCCTGGTGCTTCTCCAAAGCAGACCCTTTTCTTGCATACAAAGGAGGGAGACTTTCTTGGAAGAACATCTAGTCCAAAGGCTCCACGTATGCTGACTTTGTCATTTCTTCACAAAGACAGTACGTTTTCTTGAAAAACAAACAAACAAAATAACTCTATAAAAATGATCAGCATATCTTAATGTTACCAATTAAGATGAAAATACTTTGCTTTTCTTCTTCAATAGAGCCAGGACTGTGGTATTTCTGTAGTCAAACTATCGTTGTTCAGACAAGGTTATTGCAGTATGCTTTGGTTTGAAAAAGAAAAGGAGTTAGTGTTTGTCTCCTAATGCTTATAAAATGGCTCTCTCACCTTCTTCATTTTGAACCCTTCTTCCTTCTCTAGTTTAATTAGTAGAACGCAAAAGGGGCTAACTACCACTTCGTCACTTGTATATACAGGCCTGCCTGGCTTAGATAGCCTTCACATGAACTTTCCTTTATTACAGCCCTTATAAAAGATGGTGCAGAAAGCTAGACAGAGGTCAGTGCATGTGTAAACAGTGATGTCAATAGTAGAACAAGTAAAGGGGGAAAAAGTCTTACTTCTCAGTGGGCTGAGAATCACAGTGGTCTTTGTGAAGAGGGAGCATATTGTTAGCTCATGACTAATCATTTGAATTGCTTATCCTCTTGAATGAGTTATTTGAGATGGGAATGTTGATTTGTTTATTGGCTTAGCACATGTTAATATTGCACTAAAAAAAGGTGCTGGTACATTCTGCCAGCAGATGTAAAACAATTATATTGTTTCTGTGATTGTGTTTTTAAAAAATCAATTTGAAGGAAGTTGGTATAGTCACAGTGACAGAAACACTTGGAAATATTGATAACACAGCAGGAAAATTATCATAGATTATGTGAAAAAGGACAGTGTTATTTTATCTTTTTCATTCATTTTAACCATTCAAGAAATATTTACTGAGTTCTTCCTACTGTATTTCAGTGAATCTAAGACTTTGTCCATTATAAGATGCATCATCATTTCAGCTACCACTCGAGTGGCAGGTAGCTTCTGAGATGATTCCCAGTGATCCCCCACTCCTAATATTCATTCCCTTGGATAATTATTAAGTGTGGGCTGGGCCTAGTGACTTGCTTCTGAAGAATAGGATATGAAAAGTCACTTTATGTCTAGGTTACAAAAGATCATGAATTTACTCTTGCTAAGATTCTCTCTGGCATTGTTCTTTGCTTTCTTATTATATATTTTATGCTCTATGGAGAGACTCATGTAGGATACCCTAAGGCAAAAGGCTCAGTTCAGCTGCTTTTGGATACAATATAGATAAAAAGTAAAAAGAAAAAACTAAGATGGAATCAGCTGTTACTATAATTTTTCAATTGTTCGGTTTTCCTAACCTAATATTAGAAATACTAGCTCTTTTCTCAGTTTCAACTGGGCATAAATTCTGTGTGTGTGCTAACGTAAGTATACAGTTTTTTAAAAACTTTCATTTTTCTCCATTTGACGTACTTATGCCTTTCTATTTTATGTTTTCCCTTTTTGTATCTTTTTCCTTTAGCTGCCTTTTTTTCTTCCATGAATGCAACTTGTCTTTATAGAAAAAGTAGTGCTTCAAAGCCAAAGCTTACTAACTTTGTAATCTTACTTAATTTTTCTGAATTTTAGATTTCCTATGTGTAAAACAGGAATAATAATATCTGCTATATTAGGCATGACCTTTTTATTTCAAATGACAGAAACCCATCTAACAATAATTTAGGCAGGCATGAAAAGTAGAAAATTTTTGTGTGAGATAACTCCAGAAAGGGGTGCAATTGAGACTCAGGGATTACTGACACCAATGTCATAAGAACTGTCTGTTCCTTTCCATCTCTGAGCTACTACTTTCTGGTCAGCTTCATTTTCTCAGTATGGTTTCTTTCACATGGTTACAAACTTGGTTACCAGATGCTCCTATTTCTTCCATCTCAGACACAGTGTAGCCACCAAAGAGGGACTGAATTTCTTTCCCAAGGTCTAATTTAATAAATGCCAAGGAAAGACTGATTGGGTTTCATTGGTTGTGGGACAAGGCAGAGGCCTACTTTTGGCAATACTCAACAAAACTACCTGGTTATAATGTGTGTGTTTGTGGGAGGCATCACACCTTTTCTGAAGGATTATTATGAGAGTTAGTAATAAAATTCTTCTAACATACTTGGTTTATATTGCTATTTTTTCTATGAGTGAGAAATGTTACAACGTTTGGTAAACGTGAATGGTAAATGTAAAATAAGAGGTTAGTATTATCTAATTGTCTCTCTTAAGGTACCATTAAATTTTATCTAAAAAGGGTTTGGACATTGACAACAATCAATATAAGATTAAAGAAAAATTTTGAGGAGGAAAACAAATTTCCCACAATCTCATTTACTGAGTGTATTTTTGCATATTTCCTGCCAAGCCCAAAACATCTACAGAATTAATCATTGTATTTACCTGTACTTTGTATCCTGCTTTCAATATTTATGTAATAAACATTTCCTATCTTTCTAGGTAACAATCAGAATAACATAATGGCTATCTATTATTCCATTATGTTGATATATCATAATTTATATTGTACTTCCCCCTTTATTGGTTGGATTTTACAGTTTAATATAAAATAATTAATTTTTGGCTGTTATTGATAATGTTGTATTGTAGATTCTTAGTTGTGTACTGGATTAAAGATAGGTTGTACTAACAAAAAATTGTTCACAAATAGGCAATTACTAGACTCAATAAATTACTAGTTTTCAATAAATACTTTTTAACATGGAAGGAGCATTTGGCTGAGGGTAAAAGGAGAAGGGAAGTTTCAATTGCACTTGAAATTGTGATGAGGGCGAGATGTTGTATTGCAATGTGAGACGCTTTCAGTATCAAGAACTTTGACCTCTTTATCTGCCCAGCACTATGACCTTGGACAAACCCCTTTACTCTCCAGAGCCTCTGTTTCTAGAGGATTTCTAATTCCTTTCAAATAAAAGTATTATTTAATTGTCTAACATTGACTGGGTACAGATATTAGTAGTCTGACCAGAAAAAGGATGTGAAAAATGCTTTCTAATACATATTACAAAGCTGAACAAAGCAAATTATAGTAATTGTGACAACAATATTTTGATGGCTACTAGAAGCTAGTGTCTGTGAAAGACAGTGCATCTTATGTTTTCTTTTTTCTTTTTATTGTTTAAAGTATTACATATGTCTCCTTTTTCCCCAATTGGCCCCACACATACACTCCCACCCCCGAGGGCAGGCCCCACTGTTCCAGGGTCTGTGTCAGTTGGTTATGCTAATATGCATACATACAAGTCCTTTGGTTGATCTTTAAAGCCCCCTCCCCTGCCCCTTGTCTCTGGATCTATTTTTCTTCACCAGTTAATGTTCATCATTATATCCCACATATGAGTGAGATCATGTGATATTTATCTTCCTTCAACTGGCTTATTTCGCTTAGCATAATGCTCTCCAGTTCCATCCATGCTGTGGCAAAGGATAAAAGTTCCTTTTTTTTTTCATAGCAGTGTAGCATTCCATTGTGTAGATGTACCACTGTTTTTTAATCCACTCATCTGCTGATGGGCACTTAGGCTGTTTCTAAATCTTAGCTATTGTAAATTGTGCTGCTATGAACATAAGGATGCAT
>NW_005371709.1:1528278-1528999 GCF_000412655.1 Myotis brandtii
ATTTTTTGATTGGATTGTTTATCTTCCTTTTGTTAAGTTGTATGAGTTCTCTGTAAATTTTGGACATTAAACCCTTATCTGAAATAGCATTGGAAAATATGTTCTCCCATGCAGTGGGCTTTCTTGTTTTGTTGATGATTTCTTTTGCTGTGCAGAAGATTTTATTTTGATGTAGTCGCATTTGTTTATTTTCTCCTTAGTTTCCATTGCCCTTGGAGCTGTATTGGAAAGATATTGCTATGACATATATCCAATATTTTGTTGCCTATGGTGTCTCCCAAGATTTTTATGGTTTCCCATCTTACATTTAAGTCCTTTGACCATTTTGAGTTTATTTTTGTGTATGGTGTAAGTTGGTGGTCTAGTTTCATTTTTTGCATGTATCTTACCAAATTTCCCAGCACCATTTATTGAAGAGACTGTCTTGACTCCATTGTATGCTCTTGCCTCCTTTGTCAAATATTAATTGAGCAAAATGGCTTAGGTCTATTTCTGGCTTCTCTGTTCTGTTTCATTGGTCTGTATGTCTGTTCTTGTGCCAGTACCAGGCAGTTTTGAGAACTGTGGCTTTAAAGAAAAAAAGAAGAAGGAGAAGGAGAAGAAGGAGTAAGAGGAAGAAGGAGGAAGGAGGAAGGAGGAAGGAAGAAGGAAGAAGGAAGAAGAAGAAGAAGAAGAAGAAGAAGAAGAAGAAGAAGAAGAAGAGGAGGAGGAGGAGGAGGAG
>NW_005371709.1:1529608-1530849 GCF_000412655.1 Myotis brandtii
TTATTATTATTATTATTATTATTATTTTGGTGCAATGGTAAATGGGATTGTATTTTTAGTTTCTTTTTCTGTGAGTTCATTATTGGTGCATAAAAAAAGCCATAGATTTCTGGATGTTAATTTTGTATTCTGCTACATTACCAAACTCATTTATTAAATCTAGTATTTTTTTGATGGAGTCTTTGGGGGTTTTCTATGTACAGTATCATGTCATCTACGAATAAGGACAGTTTTACTTCTTTTCCAATTTGGATGCCTTTCATTTCTTCATTTTGTCTGATAGATATATCTAGCACTTCCAGTTCTATATTGAACAGAAGTGGTGAAAGTGGGCATCCCTGTCTTGTTCCTATTCTTAGGGGAAATGAATTTAGTTTTTGCCCATTAAGTATGATGTTGCCTGTAGGTTTGTCATATAAGGCTTTTAGTATGTTGAGGTATGATCCCTCTATTCCCACTTTGCAGAGGGTTTTTATCAAGGAAGGGTGTTGGATTTTGTCAAATGCTTCTTCTGAGTCGATTGATATGATTATGTGATTTTTGTCTCTGAATTTGTTTATGTGATGTATCACATTTATTAATTTGTGGATATTGTACCATCCTTGCATCCCCAGCATAAATCCCACTTGGTCATGGTGTATGATGTTTCTAATGTAATGCTGGGTCCGATTTGCTAGAATTTTGTTGAGGATTTTGGCATCTATGTTCATCAAGGATATTGGCCTGTATTCTCTTTCTTTGTGGTGTCTTTATCTGGTTTTGGAATTAGGGTAATGCTGGCTTCATAGAAAGAGCTTGGAAGTGTGCCTTGCTCTTGAATTTTTTGGAACAGTCTGAGGAGGATAGATTTTAGTTCTTTGAATGCTTGGTAGAACTCCCCTGTAAAGCCGTCTGGACCAGGGCTTTTGTTTGTGGAAGATTTTTTATTATTGCTTCAATTTCTTCAGTAGTTATTGGCCTATTCAGGTTCTTTGATTCTTCCTGATTGAGTTTTGGAAGCTTGTATTTTTCTAAGAATATGTCCACTTCATTTAGGCTGTCCAGTTTGTTGGAATAGAGTTGTTCATAGTATTTTTTCATAATCCTTTGTTTTTCTGTGGGGTCAGTTGTTACTCCATCTCTTTCAGTTCTGATTTTGTTTATTTGGGTCGTTTCTCTTTGCTTCTTGGTGAACCTGGCTAGAGGTTCATCAATCTTGTTTATCCTTTCAAAGAACCAGCTCTTGATTTTATTGATCTTTT
>NW_005371709.1:1531380-1532636 GCF_000412655.1 Myotis brandtii
GAAGGAGAAAGGAGAAAGAAAGGAGAAAGAAAGGCAAAAGGAGAAAGAAAGGAGAAAGGAAGGAGAAAGGAGAAAGAAAGGAAAAAGAAGGGAGAAAGGAGAAAGGAAGGAGAAAGGAGAAAGAAAGGAGGAAGGAGAAAGGAGAAAGAAAGGAGAAAAAGGAGACCACGACCATGGCTTTGTAATATAGCTTGATATCTGGTATTATGATCCCTCCAAATTTGTTCTTCTTTCACAGGTTTGCTGCGGCTATTCAGGGTCTTTTTTATTCCATATGAATTTTTGGAGAGATTGTTTTAGATCTGTGAAATATGCTGTTGGTATCTTAATGGGTATTGCATTGAATCTATAGATCGCTTTGGGTAGTATAGACATTTTAATGATGTTGATTCTACCAATCCATGAACATGGTAGGTTCTTCCATTTGTTTGTCTTCCTCTATCTCTTTTTTCAATGTCCTGTAGTTTTCCAAGTACAGGTCTTTTACTGCCTTAGTTAAGTTTATTCCTAGGTTTATTATTATTATTATTATTATTATTATTATTATTATTATTTTGGTGCAATGGTAAATGGGATTGTATTTTTAGTTTCTTTTTCTGTGAGTTCATTATTGGTGCATAAAAAAAGCCATAGATTTCTGGATGTTAATTTTGTATTCTGCTACATTACCAAACTCATTTATTAAATCTAGTATTTTTTTGATGGAGTCTTTGGGGGTTTTCTATGTACAGTATCATGTCATCTACGAATAAGGACAGTTTTACTTCTTTTCCAATTTGGATGCCTTTCATTTCTTCATTTTGTCTGATAGATATATCTAGCACTTCCAGTTCTATATTGAACAGAAGTGGTGAAAGTGGGCATCCCTGTCTTGTTCCTATTCTTAGGGGAAATGAATTTAGTTTTTGCCCATTAAGTATGATGTTGCCTGTAGGTTTGTCATATAAGGCTTTTAGTATGTTGAGGTATGATCCCTCTATTCCCACTTTGCAGAGGGTTTTTATCAAGGAAGGGTGTTGGATTTTGTCAAATGCTTCTTCTGAGTCGATTGATATGATTATGTGATTTTTGTCTCTGAATTTGTTTATGTGATGTATCACATTTATTAATTTGTGGATATTGTACCATCCTTGCATCCCCAGCATAAATCCCACTTGGTCATGGTGTATGATGTTTCTAATGTAATGCTGGGTCCGATTTGCTAGAATTTTGTTGAGGATTTTGGCATCTATGTTCATCAAGGATATTGGCCTGTA
>NW_005371709.1:1533050-1535232 GCF_000412655.1 Myotis brandtii
CCCAATATATGGTCTATCTTTGAAAATGCCCTGTGTGCACTTGAGAAGAATGTATATTCTGTACCTTTGGGGTGAAATGTTCGGAAGATGTCAATTAATTCCATCTGATCTAGTTAGTCAGTTAGGATTGATGTTTCTTTGCTGATTTTTTGTTTAGAGGATTTATCCAATGGTGTCAATGGGGTAGTAAAGTCCCCTACTCTGACTGTATTGCTGTCAATCTCTCCCTTGATATCTTCCAGAAGTTTTTTTTTTAATATATTTGGGTGCTCCTGTATTGGGTGCATGTATGTTTACCAGAGTTATATCCTCTTGTTGAATTGCTCCCTTTAGTATTATGAAGTGGCCTTCCTTATCTCTTATTATGGCCTTCACGTTGAGGTCTGATTTGTCAGATATAAGTATTGCTATCCCACCTTTTTTTTTCATTTCCATTCGCTTGAAAATTTTTTCCCCATTCCTTCATTATCAGTCTGTGTGAGTCCTTTGTTCTGAGGTGGGTCTCTTGTAGACAGCAGATATATGGGCCATGTTTTCTTATTCATTCAGCTACCTATGTCTTTTGTTTGGAGCATTTAATCCATTTACATTTAAGGTTATTATTGATAGGTACTTGTTTGTCACCATTTTTATTCTTTATGCCTGTGTTCCTTCTACCCTTCCTATTTCTTCTTTTTACAGCAGTCCCTTTAGCATTTCTTGCATTGCTGGTTTGGTGGTAATAAACTCCCTTAGCCCTTTTTTGGTCTGTGAAGCTTCTGATTTCACCTTTAGTTTTGAATGACAGCCTTGCTGGGTATAGTATTCTTGGATTCAGTCCCTTGCTTTGCATCACTTTGTATATTTCATTCCATTTCCTTCTGGCCTGATGTGTTTCTGTTGAGAAATCAGTTGATAGTCTGATGAGAGATCCCTTGTAGGTAACTTTCTGGCTCTCTCTGGCAGCTTTTAAGATTCTTACTTTGTCATTGGTGTTTGGCAATTTAATTATGATGTGTCTTGGTGTCAGTCTTTTTGGTTTCATCTTGTTTTGGACTCTGTGTATTTCTTGGACTTGTGTGGGTTTTTCTTCCCAATATCAGGGAAGTTTTCTGTCATTATTTCTTCAAACAGGTTTTCTATTCTTTGCTCAGTTTCCTCTCCTTCTGACCCCCCTATTATGTGGATGTTGTTTTGTTTTTTGTTGTCCCACAGCTCCCTTAGGTTCTCTTCCTGTTTTTTAAGTTTTTTGTTTTTTTTCCAGTTGCTGCTCTTCTTGGGTGTTTTTTCCAACCTTGTCTTCTAGCTCACTGATGCGGTCCTCAGCTTCTTCTAGTCTGCTGTTGATGCTTTCTGTTGTGTTCTTTATTGCAGCTACACATGTTGAATTTGTTTTCCTCCTTTTCAGTGTCCTTATGACCATTGCTCTGAATTCTTTCTCTGACAAATTGCTTGCCTCCATTTCCTTTACTTCCTTTTCCAGTGATTCCTCCTTTTCTTTCATATGAGGGCTGTTTATTTTTCTTCTCATTTTCACTCTTCTCTACTGCGTTGACCAAAAGGCACAAAATGCAACTCAATAAGACACAACATGGAACAAAAAACAAATGTATTCATGATACCAATAACTCCAAATAAAGGTGACCACCAGAGAAAAGAGACTTAGGGGAGAGAAAACTGTGCAAAAATGATATTGAGAAAAGGGAAAAGGTAAGAGAGAACAGAAAAAGAAGAAAAAAGAAGGGGAAAGAAATATACATATATGGGGAGAAAACTCCACAAAACCAACAGCTAATCCAAAAAAAATGCAAACAACAACCACCTAGAAAAAAAGGAGGGGAGCTGAATCTGAAGAGGCAGAGCTTATTTCTAGAAGGTAAGGTAAAGGCATTAAATGATTGGGGGAATGGCCATGATTCAGTATAGAGGAGGTAGAAAGAAAATCCTATATAATAAAAGTATAATATGCAAATTGTCCCCTTGACTTGGATTTCGACTGGGAGTTTGACCAGGGGGCAGGGCCAGTTGGACAACCTCCTGCGTCCCCTCACCCCGGCTGGCCCAGCGTGATCGGCCCCGATTGAGGTGGGCCAGCTGGACCGCACCTGTGCATGAATTCATGCACCAGGCCTGTAGTGAGTATATAAGAAGAAAAGTAAAAAACAAAATACTCAAAAAATAATTTTAAAAATAATAAAAATAT
>NW_005371709.1:1535268-1543835 GCF_000412655.1 Myotis brandtii
ATACATATATAATTTTTCCCCTTTATCTATATATTCGTCTATTTTTGGAAAAGGAGACTAGAGAGCAGATAGGCCTGATTTTGGTGAGTGAAACTAATTAAGCTATTAGTAGAAGAAGAGAACAGGCGAGGAGAGGAAAAACAAAAGCATAAAATAAAAAAAATAAAAATAAACAAGAACTAACAATCAAACAAACAACAACAACAAGGAAAAAAATTAGCAAAGAAAGAGAAAAGAAAAGGGTGCATGGACTTGAAACAGGTGAGATGAAATTAGATATATGAGTAAGCCAACAGAGACTATTAAACTAGTAATGCATCAATAAGGCAGATAAAGAATATCAATTTTTAACAAGGAGTAAAAAGAAAGGAGAGAGAAAAACTAAAGCAGGGACAGAAGAGAAACAGGATGAAAAAGCAAGAAGTGAGGAAGAAAGCGTTGGCATAAAGGAAAATATGAGATAGAGTAAAATAATGATAAAAAGAATAAAAGAATGTAATACTCTAATCCAAAAAAAAAGATTAAAAAAAATGAAAGGTTGGGGATAGGAAACGCGTTCTCATGGCTGAGGTGAAAGTGAAGCTGCAGCCACCTGACGTGGATCCAGTAGAAATAGAAAACAGGATTATAGAATTATGTCACCAGTTCCCTCATGGAATCACAGACCAAGTAATTCAAAATGAAATGCCTCATATAGAAGCTCAGCAGCGGGCAGTGGCAATCAATAGACTATTGTCTATGGGTCAGTTGGATCTCTTAAGGAGCAATACAGGCCTTCTGTATAGAATAAAGGATTCTCAGAATGCTGGTAAAATGAAGGGACCACCAGACAACGAAAAACTAGTATATCAGATCATAGAGGATGCAGGAAATAAAAAAATATGGAGCAGAGATATCCGGTATAAAAGTAATTTTTTGCCAACAGAAATTAACAAAATTTTTAAGAATTTGGAAAGTTATAAAGCTTATCAAAGCTGTTAAGTCTGTAGCAGCCTCAAAACAAAAAAGGTGTATATGCTTCACAACCTGCAGCCTGACTAGTCTGTGACTGGTGAAGCCTGGTACAGTGACCAGGATTTTGAATCTGAATTTGTAGAGGTACTTAACCAACAGTGTTTTAAGTTCCTACAGTCCTAGGCAGAAACAGCCCAAGAAAGCAAACAGAATCCAATGATACAAAAAAATAGAAAAATAGTTTCATCACACGAAGTGTGGAAATATATCTGTGAATTAGGTAGAGTTGTCCATGGAGGAATTGAAACCATTTAACCATTTTTCATATGATGGGAAAGTGGAGATGACTATCATCGCAGCAAAGGAAGGCACAGTTGGTAGTATAGACGGACACATGAAACTGTACAGAGCAGTCAATCCAATCACCCACATATGGGCTTGGTTCAGGACCCCTGTGGACTCTGTCCGGTTTTTGACAACTGCCAGGAAGGTGATGAGATTTCACCATCTAACTGTATTTACATGACAGAATGGCTTGAATTTTAATAGAGATCTAGGAACTTTATGACATCTTTCAAATGAAGTTACTTTGGGAGCAAGTAATTTAACTCATGATGGAACATCAAATTCCATTGAAAGCAAACTTCATAATAATGGATACAGACTTACTGCTATGAAAATATATTTGTAAATCTATGAAGACTAAATTTATATTGTAGAGTAGTCACCAGAATATGAAGCAGCTAAGTGAAATCCATTCTTTAATAAACAAAATACTCTGAAGTTCTGGAGGACAACATCTGAAACTTTCAAGACTTGACTGTCCAAGGAAAAAGAAGCCAACGAATGCATATTTACCAATAGATAATGGCTAGAGCCTAAAAATGCTTGTTTTGAAGCTATTTATTAAGGTCTTCTTTGGAAATTGTTTATATCTGGTTCAGTATCACCATTTCTGTTTTCTCAATGGTCCACTGAGAAGAAATTAAAACAGGAAAGTCAGGAATAGCAGAGCAGTCTGTGCAAACTTGGGGCGTGAATGGAGGAGATAGTTGGAACATCCTTTTCCACATTCTGTTCCTTTTTATGTCAGAAATATTCTTTTGGAGGATTATGCCACCACCTTTACCTCAAACCTATATGATGACTATTGTCAAGGATGTTTTCAGTCCATAAATATTAATTATTATTCTCATCCAAAAGGATTTTTTTCTCTAGACCTTCTTTGTTAAAGTCTCACAAGTTCACTCTGTGGCTCAATTGTATTATTCAATAGAATTTTTCCTATATTCTTATTATTTAACATTAAAACAAAATAATCCATTGCAAAAAAATGAAAGTTTAAAAAAATAAATAAAAATAATAAAAAAATAAAATGAAGAAAAGAGAAAAACATAAAAAAAATTTAGTTTCTTAAGTAAAAAATAAAAAAGTGAAGTAGTGAAGTTTGTTCACTTCAGCTTTGTTTTAATGTCCCATGGGGTCTGGCTTAAGACCCTCTCTATGTTCTGCCTGCCACGTCTCTGTTTCCTGTTAGGTAGTCAGCACCGTTTTGAAGTTCCCAGTGATCCATCACTCCTCTGTGCCAGACGCCACAACCTTAGTTTCAGGCAGGCGGGATCAGTCTGCCCACTTCGTTTTTTCTGCCTGCTTTCAGTCTTATTTACACAAGCGTCTATTTCTGACATGGCCTCTAGGTGGTGGTGTTTCTGTATTAGTTTCGGGATCCAATGGCCCCTCAACCCAGTCCCCAAGGGCTCCCTGGGGGTATTTAGAATCTTTGTTTCCCTGCTGAGCTCAAGGCTGGGTGTGGCTGCGCTGCTAGGAGGTGTCTGGTCTTCAGGAGAAAAATGTCTTCAGGATTGGAGGGATCGGACTGTCCCAGAGCTGGCTTCCTGATCGTCTCTCCCTATTTTGCTTCCCAGCTTCCACAAAACCACCTTCCCCTGCATCGCAGCCTCGGTGAGTGTTTGTAATTGAAAGATCCTATGCACTGGGTTTAGCGAATAAAAGTAAGGAAATTATAAAGACAGAGCAACTGTGCCGATTCGTGCCCCCCCCCCCCCCCCCCCCCCCCCACCCACCAACCCAATTTTTAAGAATTTGGAAAGTTATAAAGCTTATCAAAGCTGTTAAGTCTGTAGCAGCCTCAAAACAAAAAAGGTGTATATGCTTCACAACCTGCAGCCTGACTAGTCTGTGACTGGTGAAGCCTGGTACAGTGACCAGGATTTTGAATCTGAATTTGTAGAGGTACTTAACCAACAGTGTTTTAAGTTCCTACAGTCCTAGGCAGAAACAGCCCAAGAAAGCAAACAGAATCCAATGATACAAAAAAATAGTTCATTTGCTTCATCACACGAAGTGTGGAAATATATCTGTGAATTAGGTAGAGTTGTCCATGGAGGAATTGAAACCATTTTGAATACACTCATATGATGGGAAAGTGGAGATGACTATCATCGCAGCAAAGGAAGGCACAGTTGGTAGTATAGACGGACACATGAAACTGTACAGAGCAGTCAATCCAATCACCCACATATGGGCTTGGTTCAGGACCCCTGTGGACTCTGTCCGGTTTTTGACAACTGCCAGGAAGGTGATGAGATTTCACCATCTAACTGTATTTACATGACAGAATGGCTTGAATTTTAATAGAGATCTAGGAACTTTATGACATCTTTCAAATGAAGTTACTTTGGGAGCAAGTAATTTAACTCATGATGGAACATCAAATTCCCTTGAAAGCAAACTTCACAATAATGGATACAGACTTACTGCTATGAAAATATATTTGTAAATCTATGAAGACTAAATTTATATTGTAGAGTAGTCACCAGAATATGAAGCAGCTAAGTGAAATCCATTCTTTAATAAACAAAATACTCTGAAGTTCTGGAGGACAACATCTGAAACTTTCAAGACTTGACTGTCCAAGGAAAAAGAAGCCAACGAATGCATATTTACCAATAGATAATGGCTAGAGCCTAAAAATGCTTGTTTTGAAGCTATTTATTAAGGTCTTCTTTGGAAATTGTTTATATCTGGTTCAGTATCACCATTTCTGTTTTCTCAATGGTCCACTGAGAAGAAATTAAAACAGGAAAGTCAGGAATAGCAGAGCAGTCTGTGCAAACTTGGGGCGTGAATGGAGGAGATAGTTGGAACATCCTTTTCCACATTCTGTTCCTTTTTATGTCAGAAATATTCTTTTGGAGGATTATGCCACCACCTTTACCTCAAACCTATATGATGACTATTGTCAAGGATGTTTTCAGTCCATAAATATTAATTATTATTCTCATCCAAAAGGATTTTTTTCTCTAGACCTTCTTTGTTAAAGTCTCACAAGTTCACTCTGTGGCTCAATTGTATTATTCAATAGAATTTTTCCTATATTCTTATTATTTAACATTAAAACAAAATAATCCATTGCAAAAAAATGAAAGTTTAAAAAAATAAATAAAAATAATAAAAAAATAAAATGAAGAAAAGAGAAAAACATAAAAAAAATTTAGTTTCTTAAGTAAAAAATAAAAAAGTGAAGTAGTGAAGTTTGTTCACTTCAGCTTTGTTTTAATGTCCCATGGGGTCTGGCTTAAGACCCTCTCTATGTTCTGCCTGCCACGTCTCTGTTTCCTGTTAGGTAGTCAGCACCGTTTTGAAGTTCCCAGTGATCCATCACTCCTCTGTGCCAGACGCCACAACCTTAGTTTCAGGCAGGCGGGATCAGTCTGCCCACTTCGTTTTTTCTGCCTGCTTTCAGTCTTATTTACACAAGCGTCTATTTCTGACATGGCCTCTAGGTGGTGGTGTTTCTGTATTAGTTTCGGGATCCAATGGCCCCTCAACCCAGTCCCCAAGGGCTCCCTGGGGGTATTTAGAATCTTTGTTTCCCTGCTGAGCTCAAGGCTGGGTGTGGCTGCGCTGCTAGGAGGTGTCTGGTCTTCAGGAGAAAAATGTCTTCAGGATTGGAGGGATCGGACTGTCCCAGAGCTGGCTTCCTGATCGTCTCTCCCTATTTTGCTTCCCAGCTTCCACAAAACCACCTTCCCCTGCATCGCAGCCTCGGTGAGTGTTTGTAATTGAAAGATCCTATGCACTGGGTTTAGCGAATAAAAGTAAGGAAATTATAAAGACAGAGCAACTGTGCCGATTCGTGCCCCCCCCCCCCCCCCCCACACACACACACACACTGCTCGGCCCATGAAGAACTTCAGGCTGCCTTTCTGGGCACAGCCTTTCTGGGCACAGCCTCTCACGGCTGTGGGCTTAGATCTAGAGTCCCCGCTGCCAGCAGCCCTGTGGACCCCCTTCCACAGTGAAGCGCTATACTTTCCACAAGGGACTCGGATTTGATGAAATGCAGTCTCCCTCTGAGACTCTAGTCCCGGCTGCATGTGTTTCTCCCTCCAGCCCAGATCCCCAAACCCACCTCTCTCCAGGCGACCTCTGACCTTTCTATCTACGGATTGTCTTGCCAGCTGTGTTTAATTCGCCAATTCCAGATGGATGTTATTTGATTCACCTGTTTCTTCAATCTGCTCTGAGAAGGCGCAGGACCCGTCTGCCTATTCAGCCACCATTTTGTCTCCCCCTGGACAAACTTTTTAGGAGCCTGCAGCCGGGAGGCTGGAGTATTGGTGTTGGTGGGTTTGCAGCTGAGGTAGCTGGTCCCTGGCAGGTGTGGCTGTGGGGTCCCGGGTGGTGTTTGAGGTCTCCCCGGGTGGAGGTGAGGCTGGGCTCCAAGTCACAGCTGCTTTCCCTTTCAAGATGGTGTGGTCTGCGCAGCAGAGTCGGCCATCCTGGGAGAGATTTCAGCGGTAGTAGAGGCTGCCTGGCTAGGGGAGCCTGATTTGCCAGTCCCGGACAGTCCTGTGGAATATAACTGTCCCTCACTCACACATACTCACCCCCGCCCCCCACACACACACACATCCACGCATTCCCCTTTCTCTCTCTCACTCACACTCTCTTCCTCACTGCCGTCCTGTCGGCCACCATCTTGGATCCTTCTAAAATCTGAATTCTTTTTTTGTTTTATTGACGGTTTTATGTCTAAGAGATAAAGCAAGAGGTCAATGAAAGGATCTTTCTGTCATCTACAAATGTGATAACTAGAGAAAGCTATCAGGATCGAAGGTGAACAAAAGGTTTGTTTTTTTTTTTAAGGGAAAAGGGGTGAATTTTGGAAACAAAGTCACTTATATGTTTTAATAATGTAAAAACAATGTAGATAATTATAAAGTTTGTGCTTTATGTACATTTAGGAGACAAAGTGGTGGTCAGTACGAACCAATTATGTTCACTAAGAAACACTACCAAAGTAAATTTGCTTCTTTTTGGGGTGTGGTTAGTGGCTTGATGTATTGGAAAATTCCTTATACAGAGGGTGTATTGATTTCAGAAAATCAATTTACAAAGGTTTCAATGTCATACAATCTTGTAGCTAAAATGATGAATGTGTATCTAAGTAAATTTGCAGTTGATTGAGCAACCATTGTGGTGTGACAGCAATTAAGCAATCTTAAAGTTCCATTAAAAGATGTGTAATGTTCATTAAAAGGGGAATAATGTTCTCCATAGTTATTAAAATGAATAGAACTCAGGAAAGTCCTTGGCTTACCAGATGCCCTTTCTTCCAAAGCCAGTACTGTGGAGAAGATAAAAGAATAGATGTTCAAGCTTAAAAGTCCCAGAGATGAAGAATTTGGAAGCTAAGGATCTCAGAAATAGATAAAAGAAAGAGGAACCTTTCTACTTAAGCCAAAAAACAGATGTTGGGTTAGTGCCAGATCAGGTAGAATGAGTGTCATTGGTTTCCTGAGGAATGGTATTATGTCTTATTGACCTTTTAAATCCATTTTCACTCCTAAAACCTAGTACATTATGCCTGGAACAGAGGAAATACTCAGTAAACAATTATTGAGTAAATGATACATGTGAAAAGCTTCCAATCTAAGAAGATGCCCTGCCAATACCTCTGTCCCTCAAGACCACTGAAACAGTATAAATTATAATTTGCCCAAGGCAGTACTACTGCCTCTAGCATTGTGCAAAGAGAATACTTTAATGGCAGAGTTTATAAACATCTTATCCAACTCCTTTTTAGATAAGGAAACTGAATCCTCAGAGAGTTCAAGAAGCTAGTCCAGGATCCCATAGCTAATTAGAAGCACAGTAGATTTATGAAATGCTACCCTCTTGGACCCTAGTCCAGTAAAGCTTTTCCTGCCACCTTCCTGTTCTGCTGTTCTCTGCCTCAGCTGCTTCAAAAAAAAAAAAGTCCTTTTTTTTCCTCCTATTGTTGACAATATTACAGATGTCCCTCATCCGCCACCTCCTTGCCCTTCTCTACCCAGCTCCTGCCCCACCCCAAGCCTTCAACACAATATTGTCTGTGGCTATGCATATAAGGTCTTTGGTAAAACTCTTCTCCCCTCCCCCACCTTACCCCCAGACCTGTCAGTCTGTCCCATGCATCCATGCCTGTGGACCTATTTTATTCACCAGTTAATTTTGTTCAGTATATTTCCACCTGAGTATTTGATGTAAATGGACTTCAGTCAATCACTCCTGAACTCATTCCCTACCTCTACCCTTTGCCTTTTGAACTGATTTGCTTTTTTTGTTCTTGTACCTATTTGTCTTCTCAGTAGAGGCCAGCTGAGAGGCCTTCCATGCAACTTCCTATCTGCTCCCAGTCTTAAATTTTGATCTTTAACACTATTCCATTTTTTAATTTGCTCTTAGAAAGCCAGAAGTAATGGTTTTATTAGTTATCTACTGATATGTAACAGTCTACCTCAAACCTAAGTTCCTAAAGCTACAAACATTTATCATCTGAGTTCCTCTGGGGAAGGAATCTGGGAACTGTTTAGATGGGTAGTTCTGGTTCAAGGTTCCCTCATGAGGTTTCTGTCAAGAAAGTGGCTGGGACTACATGTTCATCTGAAGGCTCAGCATGGGGAGGGTCCATTTACAAACTCATTCACATGGTGTTGACAGGTCTCCGTTCATCACTGGCTATTGGTCAGAGGCTTCAGTTCTTCATCACACGGATCTTTCCATAGGTTGCCTGAGTGTCTCACAACATGGGAGCTGGTTTCATTCAAAGCTAGTGAGTGAAAAGATAAGAGAGAGAGAAAAAGAGAAATGGAGAGGGGGAAAAAAACACCATTGTCTTTTATAACCCAATTTTATAAGTGACATATCATTTGCCACATGTTATTTGTCACACAGACCTTCCTGGTATAGCGAGAGAGGGGATTACACAAGAGTGTGAATCCCAGGAGGTGGGGATCACTGGGGTCCATCTTGTATGCTGGCTACCGTAAGGATACAGGAGCGCTTTTTAGTGAAGAGGTACAGAAACAAAATTTATTTTAAAATTGTTTTAATGGGGTCTACATTCATGCAGTCCAAAAAAAAAAATACAATCATGCACTGCATAATCATATTTTGGTCAGTGTTGGACTGCATATATGACAGTGGTCCCATCCTATCTAATAAAAGAGAAACATGGTAATTAGCCATAACTTCGCTACCCTTCCCATTGGCTAATCAGGGTGATATGCAAATTAACTGCCAACCAAGATGGCGGCCGGCAGCCA